>NC_048299.1:254082132-254382132 GCF_013100865.1 Trachemys scripta elegans
GGGAAAAAGAGACTTGTGAGGGCATGTAAGGCACACAGGCTTAAAGTCACTATTGCCAAAAGTGCTTTAGAATGTGTTAAGTAAGAGCTAAGTGTTTTTATTATCTGAAGTGAATCATTTGAGTTTTACCCTGTTACAGTTTTCTGTGGTAGGAGTAAATTGTCTGTGATGGATGGATCTTTCACTTCAACAGCCATACCTAACTGCTATGGAATTTATTCCCAGATGTCGTGCTGTCATTAACATCCATCACTGCTGCCTTCTTCAGTCTCATTTAATGCTTAAAGCATAACATTATCTTTCCTGGGAATTCTTCTGTGACTATTACACTTTAATAGTTCATAGTTACTTGTTCCAGAGGCACTATCTCTGGATTTGTTGAACCCTAGCTCTAGGCCTAAAGCTAAAAAAGCTTTATTCAATATTAAGTAGTGACTTGGACAACAGGGGGAATTTAGATGGTCCATTCTGCTCTTATTGTGTATTCCAATTCCCTTTCCTTGAATAGCTATGTACTTATTACATCTCTGCAAACAGTAAAACAGTTGCTTGTATGGTGTAACAACACTCCTTTGGGACATAAAACTGTAACTTTGTAACAGAAATTAGAGAGGAAAAAGTCATCCAGTCTGTCTCCTACCAATTCAGAATTGTTCCCTAGGAACTATTTTCTATGTTTTTTCTTGGTCAAATTGTAAGTCACAAATGATGGAGCTTTCACCACTTTATGTCTACACTACATTAAAAAACCTTTGGCTGACCCATGTCAGCTGACTCAGGTTTGCAGAGCTTGGACTAAGGGCCTGTTTATTTGTGGTGTAGACGTTTGGGCTTGGACTGGACCCCCAGTTCTAGGACCCTGCAAAATGGGAGGGTCCCAGAGCTTGGGCTGTAACCTGAGCCTGAACTCCTACACCTCAGTTGAACACCCCAAGAGTCTGAATCAGCTGGATGGGCCAGCTGCCGGTGTCTAATTGCAGTGTAGACATATCCTTAGCATCTATCCTACAATCTAATAGCTCTTACTAATATTTAGACTAAATTTTTCCTTTTCTTGTAAGAAGAAACTATAAATGTCAATTCAAGGAAAGATCCTGCATCTCTGAACTATTTGGACTCTTACAGGAAAGTGTACCAGATGCAAACCGGAGATCCCCAGAGACAATCTGGGTAACCTGAAAAGACTTTTGGGAAACTGGCAGATTATTACATCACTGCCTCCATTTGGAACAAACTGTGCATGTATTTTACCAGCTTTAACCTCAAAATAACTCTTACTTCCTTTTCTTAGCTAATAAATATTTAGTTAGTTTACTATAGAATTGGCTACAAGTGTTGTCTTTGGTGTAAAATCTAGATTAATCTGGGGTAAGTGACTGGTCTCTCAGAACTGGATGCAACCTAAATGTAATGTGATTTTTGGTCTAAGTGACCATTATCATTAAGTCCAGTTTGTCTGGGTGGCAAGATAGCCTCGAAAGGCTAGGGGGACTGTCTCTGACTCCATGGTAAGACTGGTATAGTGATCCAGGAGTTCACATTTGTTACTGCCTTGGTGAAATCTATTTATAGAACACACCAGCAGTTTGGGGGTGTCTGCCCTGCTTTTTGACAGTTTGCCCTGAGCTAGGCACCCATGGTCATGAGCCACACCAGACACTGTGACAATAGCCTTTACACCTGTTTGAACTGCTGTAGTGGCACAAAGTAACCATAGTGAAATTCAGGATGGTCCAGGTGCTTATTACAATGGGAAATATCTAGATCTGGGTATGTACTAGTGTAAAACTAGTAACAGAGAAGAGAATATCTGAATCTAGAAAGCCAGAGCCATTCTTACCTAGTGCTGGACTATATATAGTGGGGGAAATGTTGTTAGATCTGTGTTTTCATAAAGTATTATTATATAGATTATAAGGCCACAAGGGACCACTCTGATCATTTAGTCTAAACTCCTGCACAACACAGGCCATAGGACTGCCTTGAATTAATTTCTGTTTGAACTAGTGCAGATCTTTTAGAAAAGTATCCAATCTTGATTTTAAAATTTCCAGCGATGAAGCATATGCTACAACCACCTTCCAGTGGTTAAATACCAACACTGTTGAAAAATTGCTTATTATTTCTAATCTGAAATTGTCTAGCTTTAGCTTCTAGACACTTTTGTCTGCTAGGTTGAAGAGACCTTTATTATCATATTTTTGCTCCTTTCGTGGGTATTTATAAACTGTGATCAAGTCACCCCTTAAGATAAATAGGTTGAACTCACGGAGTCTATAACTATATAGCAGGTTTCCTAATTCTTTAATCATTCTCGTGGTTCTTCTTTGAACTCTCTCCAATTTCTTAACATCCTTCCTGAATTGTGGACACCAGAACTGGTCAGTGGACTGGCAGTGGTTGCACCAGTACCAAATTTGGAGGAAAGATAACCTCTTTACTCTTACTCAAGTTTCCATTGTTTATACATCCAAGGATCATATTCGCTCTTTTGGCCATAGCATCACAATAAGAGCTCTAGTTCAGCTGATTATCAACCAAGATCCCCAAAACTTTTCTAGTCACTGCTTCCTAAAATAGAGTTCCCCATTCCCTAGCCTACATTCTTTGTTCCTAGATACATGCATTTAGCCTTCTTAAAACACACATTGTTTGCTTGCACCTGGCTCACCAACCTATCCAGAGTGGTCTGTATCAATAATCTGACCTCTTCATTATTTACCACTCCCCCAATTTTTGTGTCATCTGCAGAATTTATCAGTAATGATTTAATGTTTTCTTCCAGGTCTTTGATAAAAATGTTAAATATCATAGGGACAAGAACTGATTCCTGCAAGACCCCACTTTAAGCACACCCATTCAATGATGAGTTCCCATTTACAATTACATGTTGAGACCTATCAGTTAGCCAGGTTTTTATTGATTTAGTGTGTGCCATGTTCATTTTGTATCACTCTAGATTTTTAATCAAAATGTTGTGTGGTACCAAGTCATGCCTTACAGAAATCTAAATATCTTGAATCAATACTATGACTGTTATGAGCTAAACTTGTGATCTCATCAAAAAAAGATATTCAGATAGTTTGACAGGATCTTTTTTCCATAAACCCATGTTGATTATCATTAATGATATTACTCTCTTTTAATACTTGATTAATCAGAATTAATAAGTATATTAGCCTCTCTATTATTTTGCCCAGGACCAAAGTCAAGCTGAAAGACCTATAATTATCGGATCATTCTGTTTACATTTTTAAAATATTGGCACATTATTTTCCTTCCAGTTTTCTCGAACTTCCCCAGTGTTCCAAGAATTATTGAAAATCAATATGCATGGTCCAGTTAGTGTCTCAGTGATCTCTTTTAAAACTCTGGGATGATATCTATCTGGACCTGCTGATTTAAAGTTGTGCAACTAGCTTACTTCTCCAGTTTCCTCAGCAGTTCCAGAAAGAAACTCCAACTTACAGCAAACTTTCTATCTTCTCTTTCCAGAACTCAGAGAGGAATGAGACCAGCTGAAATCTACATTACACTATCCCTAGTCAATCCATCCTATTTGGATGCTTTCAGTTCAATTACATTGGCCTTGGCTACTATTACATTCAGCCTAATAGATATGTTCCTGGTGCATGGCTTTCCAGTCTTCAGAGTTTATCACCCTACAAATGAGCATTGTTAACTAACAGCAGAAATGAAAACATTTTTGTATCTTCTTTGTTCAAATGAAGTCCTTGTTTCTGTGTTAGTCTCTTGTTATATTTTCGAGTAACCACATTTGCCACCTCTCTGAAAATGACAGACTGCAAATAGAAGGGTGATGACACCTTTGAAGTCATTGAAGTCTGTGATAATACTCCCTGTTTGGCTCTCCAGTATAAATCTGTAATATCTCCATGAATTCTACATTTGCACCAGTGAAACTGAGGGCAACTTTTGACTCACTGATTCCAGTGGGAGCACGATTGGACTCTGTGATTATTTACCCTGGAGAAAAGGAGAGTTAGGATCACTTCATTAAACTACTCAGTTACACAGGGAATAGTATCTTGCTCTACCTGTTCAATACTGAGGTACTCTAGAAATGGGTGCTATCAAAATAACAGTGATTAAATATATAGAAAACAAGGGGCAATCAGTGAAACTGAAGGACAACAAATTTAGAAGAAATAAAAGGATTTTTTTTATATAGATGTGTTGTTAAAAACCTGTGGCCTGGTCTACACCTAGGAGGGTCAGGGAGAAATCGGGTCAGGATGGAGAAAGCTGTCTCTGAGAAAATGTAAAATGTTGTTACTTTAGTTTGACTAAACCTAAGGTGAATCTGTCTGGATGAGATTTTGCAGTCTCTCAGACTAGCTTCCCAGCAGACCCAAGCAGTAATGAAGGGAGATTGTCTGGAACCTATAAAAGGTTTGGGACAAGGAGTCTTCTACAAAGTGCATTGCTTGCATGAGTGCAGTCTGATAGGGATATTGGAAATTCCTAAGAACAGTGAAAGAGAAAAGTTTCCAGAGGCTAAAGATAACCCTATATAATATATTTTATTTCAAAACTTATCTTGATTTAAAGATAAGTGCATCTCCACAGAACAAGATTAATTTTTGGAGAACAGAATGAGGGTGGTCAGTGAAGGATAGGTTTTGGTCACCCTAAGGTTCTAGTTTCTAAGGATATGTCTACACTACGAAATTAGTTCGAATTTATAGAAGCCGGTTTTATTGAAACCAGTTGTATACAGCCGATTGTGTGTGTCCCCACATAAAATGCTCTAGGTGCTCTAGTCGGCGGACCGCGTCCACAGTACCAGGCTAGCGTCGACTTCTGGAGCATTGCACTATGGGTAGCTATCCCACAGCTATCCCACAGTTCCCGCAGTCTCCGCCGCCCCTTGGAATTCTGGGTTGAGATCCCAATGCCCGGATGATGCAAAACAGTGTCGCGGGCGGTTCTGGGTACATGTCGTCAGGCCCCTCCCCCCTCGTCACAGCAACGGCAGACAATAGATTTGCACCTTTTTACCTGGGTTACCTGTGCAGACAACATACCACGGCAAGCATGGAGCCCGCTCAGCTCAGCTGAACTCACCGTCACCATATGTCCTCTGGGTGCCGGCAGACGTGGGACTGCATTGCTACACAGCAGCAGCTTCTAATTGCCTTTTGGCGGTAGACGGTGCAGTAGACTGGTAGCCTTCATCGGCGATCTGGGTGCTGGCAGCCGTGGGGCTTGCCTTTTGGCAGTAGATGGTGTATTACGACTGTTAACCGTCCTGTTACAAGTTGGGTCATCGCACATTAGCAGAGTCTTCTCCGAGCAGCCGATCGTGCAATAGGCCTGAAGACCATCGTCATACACCGCCCCGTATTTGCTGCCAAGCACCCAGAAAGATGCCGAGGGCTATCAGTCACGCTGCACCGTCGTCTTAAGATGTAAAAAATAGATTTGCTCTGTATTCATTTGCTCCCCCCTCCCTCTGTCAAATCAACGGCCTGCTAAACCCAGGGTTTTCAGTTTAATCTTTGGGGGGACCATTCTGTGTGACAGTTGTTTGTGTTTCTCCCTGATGCACAGCCACCGTTCTTGATTTTAATTCCCTGTACCTGTACGCCATGTCGTCACTCGGCCCGCCCTCCCTCCTTCCCCTAGTCCGTCAGATTCTACTTTCGCGCCTTTTCTTTGAATTCTGGGTTGAGATCCCAATGCCCGGATGATGCAAAACAGTGTCGCGGGCGGTTCTGGGTACATGTCATCAAGCCCTCCCCCCTCGTCACAGCAACGGCAGACAATAGATTCGCGCCTTTTTACCTGGGTTACCTGTGCAGACAACATACCACGGCAAGCATGGAGCCCGCTCAGCTCAGCTGAACTCACCGTCACCATATGTCCTCTGGGTGCCGGCAGACGTGGGACTGCATTGCTACAGAGCAGCAGCTGCTAACTGCCTTTTGGTGGTAGACGGTGTAGCATGAGTAATAGCCGTGGGGCTGGCAGCCGTAGGGCTGCATTGCACCAGCCCCTTGCCAGGAGATGGTATATTATGACTGGTACCCATCATTGTCGTACTGGAGTGGCTGTCAATCATGGCCACCTGGGCAGACATGCTACTGTTTCGATGATGATGGCTACCAGTCGTAATATACTATTTTCTGCCAATTGCCCAGTATTGTCTGCTAAGCACCCAGAAGAGGCCGAGGGCGATGCTGGATGCTGGCGGACGTGGGGCTGGCAGACGTGGGGCTGCATTGCTACACAGCAGCAGCCCCTTGCCTTTTGGCAGACGATGGTATATTATGACTGGTAACCGTCGTCATCATACTGGAGAGGCTATCACTCATGCTGAACCGTCGGCTGCCAGCTTAAGATGTAAAAAATAGATTTGTTCTGTATTCATTTGCTTCCCCTTCCTCCGTGAAATCAACGGCCTGCTAAGCCCAGGGTTTTCAGTTTAATCTTTGGGGGGACCATTCTGTGTGACAGTTGTTTGTGTTTCTCCCTGATGCACAGCCACCTTTCTTGCTTTTAATTCCCTGTTCCTGTACCTGTACGCCATGTCGTCACTCAGCCCTCCCTCCTTCTCCTGGTCCATCAGATACTAGTTTCGCGCCTTTTTTCTGACCAGGCGCCATAGGTAGCACTGGGATCATGGAGCCCGCTCAGATCACCGCGGCAATTATGAGCACTATGAACACCACGTGCATTGTCCTGGAGTATATGCAGAGCCAGGACATGCCAAGGCGAAACCCGGACCAGCCGAGGAGGCGATTGCAGCGCGGCGAAGAGAGTGATGAGGAAATTGACATGGACATAGACCTCTCACAAGGCACAGGCCCCAGCAATGTGGAAATCATGGTGTCACTGGGGCAGGTTCATGCCGTGGAACGCCGATTCTGGGCCTGGGAAACAAGCACAGACTGGTGGGACCGCATCGTGCTGCAGGTATGGGACGATTCCCAGTGGCTGCGAAACTTTCACATGCGTAAGGGCACTTTCATGGAACTTTGTGACTTGCTTTCCCCTGCCCTGAAACGCCAGGATACCAAGATGAGAGCAGCCCTCACAGTTGAGAAGCGAGTGGCGATAGCCCTGTGGAAGCTTGCAACGCCAGACAGCTACCGGTCAGTCGGGAATCAATTTGGAGTGGGCAAATCTACGGTGGAGGCTGCTGTGATCCAATTTGCCAGGGCAATGAAAGACCTGGTGATATCAAGGGTAGTGACTCTGGGCAACGTGCAGTCAATAGTGGATGGTTTTGCTGAAATGGGATTCCCAAACTGTGGCAGGGCCATAGACGGAACCCATATCCCTATCTTGTCACCGGAGCACCAAACCACCGACTACGTAAACCGCAAGGGGTACTTTTCAATGCTGCTGCAAGCCCTGGTGGATCACAAGGGACGTTTCACCAACATCAACGTGGGATGGCCGGGAAAGGTACATGATGCTCGTGTCTTCAGGAACTCTGCTCTGTTTCGAAAGCTAGAGGAAGGGACTTTCTTCCCGGACCAGAAAGTAACCGTTGGGGTTGTTGAAATGACTATCGTGATCCTTGGGGACCCAGCCTACCCCTTAATGCCATGGCTCATGAAGCCGTACACAGGCAGCCTGGACAGGAGTCAGGACCTGTTCAACTACAGGCTGAGCAAGTGCCGAATGGTGGTGGAATGTGCATTTGGACGTTTAAAAGCGCGCTGGCGCAGCTTACTGACTCGCTCAGACCTCAGCGAAAAGAATATCCCCATTGTTATTGCTGCTTGCTGTGCGCTCCACAATATCTGTGAGAGTAAGGGGGAGACATTTATGGCGGGGTGGGAGGTTGAGGCAACACGCCTGGCCGCTGATTACGCGCAGCCAGACACCAGGGCGGTTAGAGGAGCACAGCAGGGCACGGTGCGCATCAGAGAAGCTTTGAAAACGAGTTTTGTGACTAGCCAGGCTACTGTGTGAAACTTCTGTTTGTTTCTCCTTGATGAACCCTCCAACCCCCCCCCCCGACCCGGTTCACTCTACTTCCCTGTAAACCAACCACCCCACCCCACCCCACCCTCCCCTCCCCAATTCGAGCACCGCTTGCAGAGGCAATAAAGTCATTGTTTTTTCACATTCATGCATTCTTTATTAGTTCCTCACAGAAGTAGGGGGATAATTGCCAAGGTAGCCTGGGATGGGTGGGGGAGGTGGGATGGAAAAGGACACACTGCATTTTAAAACTTTAACTCTTATTGAAGGCCAGCCTTCTGATGCTTGGGCGATCATCTGGGGTGGAGTGACTGGGTGGACGGAGGCCCCCCCCACCGTGTTCTTGGGTGTCTGGTTGAGGAGGCTATGGAACTTGGGGAGGAGGGCTGTTGGTTACACAAGGGCTGTAGCGGCGGTCTCTGCTCCTGCTGCCTTTCCTGCAGCTCAACCGTACACTCGAGCATATCAGTTTGATGCTCCAGCAGACGGAGCATTGCCTCTTGCCGTCTGTCTGCAAGCTGACGCCACCTATCGTCTTCAGCCCGCCACTTGCTCTTTTCATCCCACCATTCAGCCCGCCACCTCTCCTCTCGTTCATATTGTGCTTTTCTCATCTCCGACATTGAATGCCTCCACACATTCTGCTGTGCTCTATCAGCGTGGGAGGACATCTGCAGCTCTGTGAACATATCGTCCCTCGTCCTACGTTTTCTCTTTCTAATGTTCACTAGCCTCTGCGAAGGAGAAACATTTGCAGCTGGTGGAGGAGAAGGGAGAGGTGGTTAAAAAAGACACATTTTAGAGAACAATGGGTACACTCTTTCAGTACAAGGTCGCATATTTCGGCTTGCAGGCAGCCATGGTAGGTCACAGTATTTTGGCTTTTTTAACCTTCTTAACATGCGGGAAAGGTTGCAAACAGCAGCGCATTTCCCATATCAAGGATGAATTGGGTTGTCCATTTAAAATGGGTTTTCAATGTAAAAGGAGGGGCTGCGGTTTCCCGGTTAACATGCGGCACAAACACAAGTAAACCACCCCCCCACACACACACACACACACGATTCTCTGGGATGATCACTTCACCCCTCCCCTCCACCACGTGGTTAACAGCGGGGAACATTTCTGTTCAGAAGAGCAGGAACGGGTGCCTCTGAATGTCCCCTTAATAAAATCACCCCATTTCAACCAGGTGACCGTGAATGATATCACTCTCCTGAGGATAACAAAGAGAGATAAGGAATGGATGTTGTCTGCATGCCAGCAAACACCGGGACCATACGCTGCCATGCTTTGTTATGCAATGATTCCAGACTACGTGCTACTGGCCTGGCGTGGTAAAGTGTCCTACCATGGCGGACGGGGTAAGGCAGCCCTCCCCAGAAACCTTTTGCAAACGCTTTGGGAGTACATAAAGGAGAGCTTTCTGGAGATGTCCCTGGAGGATTTCCGCTCCATCCCCATACACGTTAACAGACTTTTCCAGTAGATGTACTGGCCGCGATTGCCAGGGCAAATTAATCATTAAACACGCTTGCTTTTTTGTGTGTAATGTTTACAAATATTTACAAAGGTACACTCACCAGAGGTCTCCTGTGTGCCCTGGGGGTCTTGGGTGAGTTCGGGGGTTACTGGTTCCAGGTCCAGGGTCACAAACATATCCTGGCTGTTGGGGAAACCGGTTTCTCCGCTTCCTTGCTGCTGTGAGCTACCTACAGTACCTCCATCCTCATCTTCCTCGTTCCCCGAACCGTCTTCCCTGTGTGTTTCTCCAGTGAGAGAGTCATAGCACACGGTTGGGGTAGTGGTGGCTGCACCCCCTAGGATCACATGCATCTCCACGTAGTAGCGGCAAGTTTGTGGCTCTGCCCCGGACCTTCCGTTTGCTTCTCTGGCTTTGTGATAAGCTTGCCGTAGCTCCTTAATTTTCACGCAGCACTGCTGTGTGTCCCTGTTATGGCCTCGGTCCTTCATGGCCTTGGAGATCTTTTCTAATACTTTTCCATTTCTTTTACTGCTACGGAGTTCAGCTATCACTGCTTCATCTCCCCATATGGCGAGCAGATCTCGTACCTCCCATTCTGTCCATGCTGGAGCTCTTTTGCGATCCTGGGACTCCATCACGGTTACCTGTGCTGATGAGCTCTGCGTGGTCACCTGTGCTCTCCACGCTGAGCAAACAGGAAATGAAATTCAAACGTTCGCGGGTCTTTTCCTGTCTACCTGGTCAGTGCATCTGAGTTGAGAGTGCTGTCCAGAGCGGTCACAATGAAGCACTGTGGGATAGCTCCCGGAGGCCAATAACGTTGAATTCCGTCCACACTACCCCAATTCCGACCCGCAAAGGCCGGTTTTATCACTAATCCCCTCGTCGGAGGTGGTGTAAAGAAACCGGTTTAAAGGACCCTTTAAGTCGAAAGAAAGGGCTTCGTTGTGTGGACGTGTCCAGGCTTAATTCGGTTTAACGCTGCTAAAGTCGACCTAAACCCGTAGTGTAGACCAGGCCTAAGAAAGCAAACTTATAGAATGTGGGTTCCAAGAAAGTAAACTTCACCTATTTTATCCTGAACCATAAAGGGTTGTCTCCAACCGACCATGTTAGCCTTTTTTCAGTGGCTGTTTGGAAGCTACTTAGTGAAATAATAACTGTAGTTTTTCCAACTGAGAACAGATGTGCATCTTTTAGAATTTCCAGTAGGAAACTAGTATTTCATTTCACTGAATTATGTCATTACATTGTGTTTTGACACACCATGAAACACCAGTTTCCTGATAAAACTGTAAAAAGATAGAGACTCATTTTCAATGGGAAAAGCTAAAGCCATTATTAGTATAATATAGCAGATGTTCCAACTGAACTGTACATTTGAATGCCCTACTGTGTGGATATCAAACATGAATAAGAACAGTGGGAGTTCAGCCCACCTCTACTTGCCACTGGGTCTTCATATTTATGACTATACATCTTGATGTGTTTTGTAATAGAGCAACATTTGAAAAGCCAGGGCAATACAGACAAAGTTTCTTTAATCTTTCTCTCTGTTTTATTTTGAAAACAATGAAATCTTCAGTAATTCTAGGAAGAGTGCTGAATTACAAACTAACTATATGGCATCTCAAGCAAACAGCTCCTTCCACTAGCACTTCAGCACTGCTTTAGCTTAATCATGTCATAAACTCCTCCTAATATTTCCTTATTGTAGCTTACCTAGTTAGCTTTCACTTCTTATTTACCACTCTGCAGGCACCCATTATCCTTGCTGTGAGTGAACCTGAGGTAAATGATAACGTTTGCTCTACTAGCAGCCAAATTGTACCACCAATGCCAAGCATAATTAGGTCAGGCTGGACACTAGGAACTTCCCCAGGACAAGGGACAGAATGTTGCTCACCTCCAGGTCATAAAGTGAAAACAGAGCAAATTCACAGCCACCTCTGCATCTTTAGGCCTGGAGTAGTCTCAGTGACAGTTGTGCCTTCCCTTCAGAAGGAGCTAAGAATCCAAGCAGTGATGAATTCTCTAATCCCACTCTGCCACACCAAAGAGCCACTGCATATAACTGCATCAAGAGCCCTTACAAAGCTATGGTCGGCAGTGTATAGGTGGTGTAAACCACCTATGAAGAATTTAGATACCCCCACCTTCACCTCCAATGCACTTGAAATTAAAGTACTGGTTTCAATGATTCTAGGATCCTCTGTAATTTGGGCCTGATTCAACACCAAGTGAAGTCAATGGGAGTCTTTTTCATTGACTTCAACTAGTACTGGTCAAAGCCTCTCCAGAGTAGGTCTGAAGAAGATTTGGCACTAAGTAAATACGATGTTTAAACTTTTGGGGTCTTTCAAAAAGCGGGAGAGTCAAAGAGATTAATAGAATATAGCATAGAATGTGAAGTTACAAACATCAGTTCTTATTTAAAAAGTAAAAATTCTAACTGAGAAGCTGAGGAGAAAAGCTTTTAAAATGAGTGTTTGAACAGAGACAATGGGAGAAAGATTGCATATTTAGAGGGGAAGATAGTAACTAAAATGTCTGTGTGACATGCAACAGGAGAGAAAACCGAAAACAAAATTTTCTTCTCTGAATAAGTCATGCAATTGATCATTCTGATTCCCTATATTATTCCTGCAATTGTCTCACTGAGTTTAGAGATAAAAGAAGTCAAATATGAAAATTCATAAATTCATAGCTTTTAAGGCCAGAAGGAACCAGTATGATCATCTGGTCTAAACTACTCCATTACATATACCAAAGACCTTCACCCAATAATTTCTGAATGTAACCCTTAACTTTGGTTTGAGCTATATCTTCTAAAAAGACCTCCAGTCTTGGCTTTAAGACTGCTGGTGATGCAGAATCCTCCATTTCCCTAAGTGAGTTTTTTCAATGGTTAATTACCCTCGCTGTTAAAAAAATTAGCCTTTTTCCTAGTCTGAATTTGTCCAGCTTCAGATTCCAACCATTGGATCTCATTATGCTGTTTCTGGCAGATTAATGAGCCATCTGTTTTCAGAAATCCCTTTCCCAGGGATTGTAGCCCATGATCAAGTTACCTCTTAACATTTTCTTCAATAAACTAAATAGGTTGAGCTTCCTTCCATGCACTATAAGGCATATTTTCCAGACCTCAGATAATTCTTATACTCTTTTCTAATCCCATTCCAATCTGTCAAAATCTTGTTTGAAGTGTGGACATCATTACAAGATACAGTATTCCAATAATGTTCAATTGATTATATTCCATGACCTCCTAGATCCTTTTCAGAGTCTCTGCTTTCTTGGTTACAATCCTCCTTTTTATACATGTAACCTACATTCTTTGTTCCTATATGTATGATCTTGCCTTCCAAATGGCTGTATTAAAATGCATGTAGTTTAAATTAGTTTGACTGACTGCACAGTTGGTATAACTGACTTGGCCCCATCATTATTTACCACTCCTCCAATTTTTGCTAATTTCTACTCATTTAACCAAAATATATTTTATATTTTCTTACAGAGCTTTGATAAATATATTGAATGGCATTGGACCATAAACAGATCCCTACAGGACCTCATTTGAAATACCTCCATTAGATTATGAGTTCTCATTTAAAATTACTTTTTTAAATCTATCAGTTAGTTTTTAAATCCATTTTATATGAGGTACATTTTATTTAGTATAATACTATTTTCAATCAGAGTATCATATGGGACTAAGTCAAATGCTTTACAGAAATCAGAATATATCAACCCAGTTACCTTTATTAACCAAACTCATAATATCATAAAAAATGCCAAGATAGTTTGGCAAAACCTATTTTTCTTAAATCCATTTTAATTGTTCTTAATTATGTTACCATCTTTTTAATATTTTACTGATTGTATCCAATATCAGCTTTTCCATGATTTTGCCTCATGTCCATGTTACATTAACTAACTCATAGTTACCAGGGTCATCTCACTTACCCTTTTGAATATTAGCACAATATTAGCTTTATTTTTTTTACCAATCTCTTTTAACTTCCCCTGTATTCCAAGATTTGTTAAAATTCACCCTTAATGGTTTAGAGAGCCCGATGGCCAATTATTTTAATACTCTTGGGAGCAAGTTATCCAATTCTGTAGATTTTAAAATGTTTAACCTTATTGGATGCTTTTTAACATCCTCCCTAGTTACTGATGGAATAGAAAGTATTTCTTTATCACTGTAATGAATGAGTATAACATCCTACTTCATTCAAAATATAGAACAGACATATTTATTCAATACGGTTACCTTTTCTGCATCATGATTAATAATTTTATCATCTTTTTCTGGTTTTGGACCTATTTTTTTTTCTCCTGATACATTTCAAGAATTCCTTCTTATTGTCCTTACTCCAGGATAGTTAGATATATATTTTATATAAATACCTTTAGCTTACCTTATCAATTGTTTGTGATTCCTCACTGGTGATTTGTACTCCTTGCTATGAGCTATCATATATATAGTTGATCTTTAAAAGGGCCAGTTTCCTAGAAATGAAAACAAAGTGAGCAGAACTGACTGGGAGGAAATATCATAGAATCATGGAATGGAAGGGACCTCGAGAGGTCATCTAGTCTAGTCCCCTGCACTCAAGATAGGACTAAGTATTAAGTAGACCAGGGATTGGCAACCTTTGGCACGCGGCCCATCAGTGAAATCTGCTGGCGGGCCAGGACGGTTTGTTTACCTCCAGTGTATGCAGGTTTGGCGGATGGCAGCTTCCATTGGCTGCAGTTCACCATTCCAGGCCAATGGGGGCTGCAGGAAGTGGCAGCCAGCACACCCCTCGGCCCGCGCCGCTTCCTGCAGCCCCCATTGGCCTGGAACAGTAAACCGCGGCCAGTGGGAGCTGCAATCAGCCAAACCTGCGGACGCTGCAGGTAAACAAACCATCCTGGCCCACCAGCGGATTTCTCTGATGGGCCACGTGCAAAAGGTTGCCAATCCCTGATCTAGACCATCCATGACAGGCGTTTGTCTAACCTGTTCTCTAATATTTAAACATCCAAATGTGAATGATAAAATCAGCTGTTTAAGAATACTTTATTAGGGACCCCCTGCAATTATGCAACTTTATTTTTAGTTAAAAAAAAGTCCTGGTTAAGAGATTAAATGAAAAAAAAACAAAACAAATAATATATAGATATAATAACTAAAAAAATTAAGTAGCTCATAGCAGTAAGCACAAATCAGCAATATTACATGATATTGCTTGGGACTATATTCTTTTTGCACAGAACAAATGAAATTAGTTTGTGATAACTTGCTTCTAGGCAACTATCAATATTTAGTTCAGTTATCAATTCATCTTTATCCATCAGAATCAGGTCTAATATAGAATTACTCTGTGTTGTTTACACAATACTTTATGTGTACTAGAAAGTTATCTATAACGTTTAGAAACTTCAAAGATATTTTCCTAGTGACAGCATGAGACCTCCAGCATACACCCCTCAGATTGAAATCCCCCATGATAAACACAATATTTCCCCCACACAATATAGATCCATATTGTTGAGTTGGTAACTTTGGGAAATCATCAGAGCTTAAGGGAAGCCATTGGCTGGCACTTGTCCAGAATGAATGCTCTTTTTCTCATTTCATTGCTTCTTCTGTGTTTTTGTTGTTATTTTTTAATCCTTTTAAGAAACACTAAGCAGAACAATAATTCTTTGGAAGATGTTCATTAACAATTGTAATTCAATATGTAAAGTCCCTAAGCAATATGATGATCATAAAAATAATTAAACATTCCATTCCCAAGCCAGAAAAATAGAGAGAAAATACCTCTCAAGGCCCAACCCCTGCTAACCAAATTAATAGAGGAAATTCTTCACTATTAAAAAAGCAATTGACTATGTCAGTATTTCTTCATCTTAAGGAAGTCACCTTTTCAAAATCAGATTTAATTGCTTTGTTGATGCTCTTTTCTTTCAGCTTTGATTAAATGAGATTTAAGGAAGTTTCAGTTCTCTTAAAATGTGAAAGTTTCTGCATCATGACAAATTTCAATTCTAATGCCTGTCTCGCTTTTATCTATGCTACCACAGCTGCAGCAGTTGCTGAGTCCAATGTTGTTAGAAAATTATGGCAAAACACCTATACCTGCTCAATAGTGCAACCTGAAAGCTGGATAAATTGCTGAATAAAAACAAAAAAGTCCTTTCTATTCTACTGATAGATCACTTCTACCTCACAGTGGCCAAAGGCCTTGTATACAATTATTGGTAAATTTACCACAGTTGCGTTAGCAACAGTGCAAATCAATTAATTCTTGCAAAAGCAGAAGTGCAAGTGTGGACCAGCCACTGGAGTTAGTACCACCATGATATCTAGATCTGCCCGGGGCCAGCATACCGGCTGCTGTTCAGGCGGTCCCCGTGGCCAGACACACTGGCCATTGCAGCTGCCGAAGTCACAGAGGTCATGGAAAGTCACGGAATCCATGACTTCTGCAACCTCCATGACAGAATCGCAGCCTTAATCATTCCTGATGTAGAGTCAGAACAGGCTCTACCCTGACACCTGGTGGTGAGCTGTGGAAAAGGACTTCAGGGGCTGATCTCATCTGCATGGGCACACCCACCCTACCTAGCACAATGGGACTGCTTGCCCAAATGGTCACTTTGGCTGCTGTGGGATCCCCTGTCTCTTTGTTATTCGGGCAGGAGTAATAAAGTGTTGTTATCCTGGTTATGGGAATCAAGGACAGTAGAACTGTACTTGGCATTTTATGACGGAGGGACTCACCCTCAACTAAGTAGCACTCACTAGGCAAGGGACATGGGTTCCAAAACCCAGTGAGTTAAGAGGGGTTGGGGATAGGTATTTGTATGTGGTAGTATGGGTCACCTTTTGAGGCTCCCAAACACCACTTTGACTTCTCCTCTTTTCATGGTATAATAACAGAATTAATTTTGACAATGTGCTGCAGAGCTGAACATTGATACCTAGGTCTAAGCATTAGACCTATTTTGGGCTAGTGGTGCACTAGCACTGAGGTGCCCCTACTATGAGCTGAAGTCACTGTCATAACTATAAAGGGAAGGGTAACAGCTGTCCTGTGTACAATACTATAAAATCCCTCCTGGCCAGAGACTCCAAAATCCTTTTCCCTGTAAAGGGTTAAGAAGCTCAGGTAACCTGGCTGGCATCTGACCCAAAGGACCAATAAGGGGACAAGATACTTTCAAATCTTGGGGGGCAGGGAAGGCTTTTGTTTGTGCTCTTTGTTTGGTTGTTGTTCGCTCTTGGGACTGAGAGGGACCAGATATCAATCCAGGTTCTCCACATCTTTCTAAACAAGTCTCTCCTATTTCAAACTTGTAAGTAAATAGCCAGGCAAGGCGTCTTAGTTTTCCTTTGTTTTCTCAACTTGTAAATGTACCTTTTACTAGAGTGTTTATCTTTGTTTGCTATACTTTGAACCTGAGGCTAGAGGGAGGTCCTCTGAGCTCTTTAAGTTTGATTATCCTGTAAAGTTATTTTCCATACTGATTTTACAGAGATGATTTTTACCTTTTTCTTTAATTAAAAGCCTTCTTTTTAAGAACCTGATTGATTTTTCCTTGTTTTTCGATCCAAGGGGGTTGGATCTGTATTCACCCGGAGTTGGTGAAAGGAAGGAGGGGGGATGGTTAATTTCTCCTTGTTTTAAGATCCAAGGGGTTTGGATCTGTATTCACCAGGGAATTGGTGAAAAGTTTCTCAAGGCTTCCCAGGGAAGGGAATCCACTTGGGAATGGTGGCAGCGGACCAGATCTAAGCTGGTAGTTAAGCTTAGAAGTTTTCATGCAGGCCCCCACATTTGTACCCTCAAGTTCAAAGTGGGGAAGCAGCCTTGACAGTCACTAAGAGCTGAAATCACTGAGAGCTATGTTAAGTGGTGGGGCGGGGGAGGTGGGGCTGAAGACATATTGGTGAGCAGCTAGCAAGATGGCTAGCAGAGAGGAGCGGCTTGCACTGAAGACTGCAGCCGAACCCCACAGAGGTGTGGTAATTAGCTGTCAACATGAGCAGCAGAGCATGTAAGGTGCCCCCATACCTCCAGGCTGGGAGGTAAACTCTGCAGATGAACTTCTGAACTTGGGAGGGGGGCTGCACTGACCAAGGACAGAAACTGTGGGAGGGGTGACTTTGGGTTGCTGGACTCTAGAACCAAAGGGAAAAGACATGGCCCGATCTGCTTGGGGGTGGTTCATGGTTTGTGTTTATGAACCCTAATTGTGCCGTTTTCCCAATTTAATGCTGAGTTGTTTACCTCATGTTATTAAAAATTTTTGCTACACCGAAATGCTGTGCTTGCGAGAGGGGAAGTATTGCCTCTTTGAGGCGCCCAGGGGTATGTGTATAATTTTCCCAGGACACTGAGTGGGGGCTCGAGCTGGTTTTGCATTGTATTGTTGAAAGGGAACCCCTATGTACCTAACCCAGCCCTTGCTGCTGTCAGCTCGGCCTGGCAGAAGGGTTACACTAATACTAGTGCCTTGTACAATGATGAAAGATTTACTCAAAACTACCAATGTAGATGCAGCCAGATGTATAAAAAGAGGCAGGGCAAATAGGAGGAGAGCTGTTATATTACTTGGCACTGATGTAATGCCACTGGAATGCTGTGTCCAGTTCTGGTGCCCAGAGTTCAAGAAGTATGTTGAAAAATTGGAGAGACTATAGCAAAGGGCAACAGAATGGTTAAAGGATTGGAAATCATGCCTTATATTAATATATACAGGGAGATTTTGGCAGACCGGTAAAGTGCCCAAACCGCTACTGCATATTGCTAAAAGTAGCCAAGCTAGCAGGCATACGTAACAGGGGCTATGCAGCAGTCATAGCATGACCGAGTCAAGAGGGGAGGGAGTTTAGGTGCCACAGAAAGGACAGCTTGACCCCGAGTCCTTCATGATGAAATCTCCGTTGAAATTGCTGAGGTATGCATTTAGAAAAACAGAAAGCTTGTCTATATGTGCCCTCAGGGATGTGTCTGTCAGGGCCTCAAGGCATGCAAACTCTGAAAAAACACATCTGGCTAATTGATGATCAGAAGGAAACCTCTTGCTTAACCTTTGAAATTGTTTGCTTAACAAGTTTTATTTGAGTGATGTGTTATTGTAATAACAATGAATACATAAGGGAAGAAAGTTTGGGGTAGTTGGACTCTTCTGGGACTTTCCCTCTGGACACATCTTGTAGTCCCTCTAGCAGATGGAAGATTGGCCATCCAAAGACTGCCGCTGTGCCACTCGAGAGCCACATCCAACTTCAGTAATTATTGAGAGTTGGGGGTGTGTTACTAACCTGTTGCAGACATGTGTAAGTGCTTGAGACTAAGTAAAGTATAGCTTTAAGTGAAAGCACTTTTGTGTTGCACTGTTTGTGCCAGCCATCTATTGGTTGGATGGCCGTGTCTCCACTGATTTATTTCCTGATGCCAAATTACCAAGAGCTTCACGTTGAAAGAACCCCAGGTAAAAAATTAAGACTTAAGGCACTCTATCTATTTAGCTTATCCACTAGAAGGTTAAGGGGTGACTTGATTGCAGTCTACAAGTACATACACGGAGGACAGAAATTTGATAATAGAGGTCTCTTTGATCTAGCAGAAAAAAAGGTGTTATAAATAAATGGAGATATCCCATCTCCTAGAGCTGGAAGGGACCTTGAAAGGTCATTGAGTCCAGCCCCCTGCCTTCACTAGCAGGACCAAGTACTGATTTTGCCCCAAATCCCTAGGTGGCCCCCTCAAGGATTGAACTTACAACCCTGGGTTTAGCAAGCCAATGCTCAAACCACTGAGCTATCCCTCCCCCCTGTTATAAGATCCAATTGCTGGAGGCTGAAGCTAGACAAATTCAGACTGGAAATAAAGCACACATTTTTGAGAGAAGGTAAATAACCATTGGCACAACTTACCAAAGGTTCTGTTGGAGTCTCCATCACTGGCAAATTATAAATCAAGATTGAATAGTTTTCCAAAAGGTATGCTCTAATTCAAACACAGCTATTTGATCTGAAGCAGGAATTAATACAGGGAAATCTTATGGCCTGTGTTATGCAGGAGGTCAGACTAGGATATTACAATTGTCCCTTCTGGACTTAAAATCTATGAATCTATGAAAACATCTGACATGAAAAGTTGAGTCCACCAGTGAGGACAGAGCAGAAAAATAATGCTAAGGGACCTATCACACTGATTAAAACCATGACCAGCAAATAATAAAATGAGATTCAACTTTGAAATGAAAGCTGGGGGAAATAATTCAAAATACATTCAGTGGAAGGGTGATAACCTGGGAAGCAGTAATCTTGAGAGAGAATAAGCATAATAGTGGATGATAAATTAGGTATCTCTAGAGTGCAATATGAGAATGAAAAAGCCAATGCAATTTGGAGCTGCCTACACAGAGGCATTGCAACAGAATAGTTCACATATAGAGCATTGTGTCCCCACGTTCCGGGTGTGCCTAAACTTCCAACTGACAGAAGATAGGACTGGATGACAGGGGCTAGATTATTTTAAATTGTCCTGTTCTATGCATTTCTTCTGAAGCATCTGGCAGTGGCCACTGATAGAAGATGGGATTCTGGGCTAGATGAACCATTGGTTTGACCCAGTAAGGCCATTATTATGTTTTTATGTACTGCATACAAAACTGTATAATCTACGTCCATATTATGCTTTATGTTCAATTTTTGATCATTGCTCCAGGACTTTCTAGTAGTTTTGCAGATACTCAGCTAGTGGTAATGGGGACCACCTCTTCCATTGTGGAGCTACAACCATTTACATCTAGCTGAGGATCAGGCCCACTACGTCATATGCAAATTTGAGGAGGTCCCTGCACTTACCCAACTCATACCTCAAAAAAAAAAAAAAAAAAAAACACACAAAAAAACAGAAGATGTCAAAATTACCTTATATTGTCATTGCTAATATACAGTCTGCCTCCCTATGGATCAGATCCAGCTCCCAATGGGAGTCTTTCCATAGGCTCAGCCCTAAAATTGTAGAAGCAATAACATTCAAAAGCCTTTGAACCCAGGACTCTAGCAGTGAAATGATAATGCAATGCATTACCTAATACCCTATTCCACATTCTCTATGGAGAATATTATGTTCACATAGCAATTGCAGAAATAACCTTTTTATGAATAAGACACTTACTGTATGCTTTATTTGTACCCATCTTCCTTTCTCACAACTTGTGAAAGATGAACACTACAATAATGCCATACATATTCATAGAGCAATATTCTAGGATTATTTTCATGATGCAGTTATTCACCATTTATGCATGAATTATTAATAGCCACTAAAGCTATAAATAATCAGGAGATGGTGAGTTTCGTAGAGTAAATTAAGTCATTTATGTATAGTACAATGAATAAAAATATAAAGAATTTGAAATATAATATGCGCTGTTTTTAGAATATAGGATTTAAAAACTGTTATTTATGGCAAGTGCCAAACCAGATACTTGATGTTTTCCTATACATCATTTTACATCAAGAACATTCTGACATTATCTTGTGCATTAGAATTTATAAATACATTAATAGCTACTCATGTTTTTAGAAGGACGTATACTGCACAAGACGGAAAGCAGTTTAAGAATGCATATCAACATATATTGTGTCAGATTGGCAAAAAAAAATCAAGTAGCCGGTTTAAATATAAGATGACAAAGCTCACATGACTGGTGCTTTGAAAAAGACTTTGGGGCCCTGAGTACACAGACTTGAGCTACTTCGACACAGGCAACTGGAAATGGGACCATAGACGTGATTGTGCCAGAACCCCCTACCATCCAGATCTAAACATGGGTTTCAAGGCATGTATGGGGAAGAACACTAGTACGACTGGGGTGTGCATATGAATTTGCCTCGACTGTGGCATGTCCCTGTATCCATGCCAATTTGTCATATGGATGGGACTAAGAGGCAGGTACTGGGTCCCGAGTTCAGTAGTTCTCTCACCTGATTCTCACAAGGCACTGACCCTTTCCGAAATCTATAAAGTTCTCTGTCTCCCCTTTCTGGTAGTAGCGAACTGTGCTGACCACTTCAGAACTGTTTTCCACTACACTTTTCTCACCAATACACCCGAACATGGAACCTGCTCTGAGAGATGCCACCAGGTCAGCCAAATACACCGGTATTCACCAGTTTCTGGTTGGAGTTCACTGTCATCCACTTCTTCTCCCACAGGACCGGGAACATCCATCTTTACTGGGAAGTTTCAGAGAGGCTGGTGAAGATGGACATTCACCAGACCCTGAGCTAGTGCTGGGATGGTAAAGCACCTTGGGCTCCAGTAATGGAAGGCAAAAGTCTCCAGAAGGGGGTCCTGTAACATGCTCCTGCTTCAAGAGTCTGGACCGGGTGCTCTTCAGAGCTCCCAGTACTAAGCCTGAGATGACTCACAATCCTCTCCTCCACCCCATCAGCCTCATCATCCAACAGGATGTCAGCGAGGGCCAGGGTGAGGATGCAGCAGTGACTGTGGAGAAGGAGGCCTCAAAAGGCTTGAGAAAGAGGTGCAAGTTATCCTGTGCCTCTACGCAGAAGAGCTAGATCTGCAGTCCCTCCTTGACAAGCCAGAGGAGCACCCCAAAATTCAGCAGGAACCAGAATCTGAGGCATATAAATTAACCTCCTCCACCAACATCCCCTCCCTCTTTCTCACAGGGCTGGATGCAGAATTGGAACCTCCTCTCATCTCCGTTTCTCCCCACAAATGGTCCCCAACCAAAGAAACAACTGCAAATTCAACATTTTATTGAATTATCACAAACTGCTATAAAGCTTTGGCAGAAGCTACAGAACAGATTGTCAGCAAACTATCATATTGCTCCGGATCTGCAAGTTTGTCAGCCAAGAGGCTGAGAGCAAGGGAAGGTCTGTGCCTTTGTTGGCCAAAAGAGAGGCTGGAAAGGTCTGGTTGGGGATAGGACATTTGTACTGTAACTCTGAAGGTTCTGCAGAGTTACCGCTGTTTTCTGCTCCTTCCAAGATCACAAACGTTCACTGTAGTAACCTACCTCACCTTACAAAAGAGACCAGCATCAGGGCCAGTTACGTGTGGGAAGAAGAAAGGGAACCTTTGCAATCCTCAAACAGTACAAATGTGTCCAGGCATTCCTGGTCCCTGGCAGTGATGAGCTCCGAAAATCCTAAGAACCGGCTCCCTACCAGGTCCTCGGCGGCACTTTTGCAGTGGGAGGGGGGGTGTCTTCACTTGCTCCGGGTTTTCAGCAGCATTTCGGTGGCAGGTACTTCACCCGGAGCGAGTGAAGACCACCCCACTCCGCTGCCAAAGTGCCGCCCAAGACCCAGTAGGGAACTGCACGGTGAGTACAAGCCCCACGTGGCTGTCTCCCCCCACACCCACCCATCCGACCCCAACCCACATCCTGCCCCCGACTTCCCCCCTCAGAACCCTCAACCTATCAACCCCCCCACTCCTTGTCCCCTGACTACCCCCTCCTGAGACCCCCCACCCTAACTGTGCCCCAGGACCCCACCTCCTACCCAAATCGCCCCGCTCCCTGACTGGGATCCACAGGGAGCAGATTAAGAATCTGAAGAGCAAGTTCCAGAAGACTAGGGACCAGAACTACACCCTCAGGCAACTTGTCAACCTCATACCCATTTTATGAGGTGTTTGAATGGGTACTGATAGCTGCAAACTTTTCCTGAAGCAGAACTCCAGACACATAGTTACATTGTGGGGAAGGACATATTTTCCAGGACCATTCATATATGTGCTGTTCAGTCACTATACATTTGAATACTTCAGCTTCATACACTACAGGTTTCCCAGCAGAAGTTTGGAGTAATATCTCCCTTTGCCAATAAGGCACCACAAGAACAGCTGCGTCCACCCAACCCAGTAGTTTTGCAAATCTTCTAAAACACAAACAGCTTATAATTTTAAACTTACCATTGCGTGAACTTCTATAACTGCAATTAACCAGACTGTGTCCAGAAAGATTTTTTGGTCTGAAGCCTCCCTTTCATAATATATTGCAGTTCAGTTTTGAAATGAAACATTTTATGTCCTTCAAATTCCTCAAGAATTTATTCTGTGCTCCTCCACTGAGCTATTTCAGATAATAACACTCTGTGTCTTGTCCTGTTGTAGGCTCCCCAACCTCTGTGGGCTGCTATACCATCACAAATTGACTGCTGGCCCAATGTATCTTCATGGACCATTCGAAAAGGACTTGATTTCCTTGTGTTTCCTTGATGAGCTTATGGTCAAAGTTCTTGAGAAGGCCAACAAGTACGTCCAACACTAGAAGCAGAGGGATTTCAGACTGGAGAAAAAGCATACTGAGATGCAGGAGGAAAGGCTGAAACTTACTGCACATCTGGAAGATGGGGTTTCAGTGTGGGAGCAGGCACTTGCAATGCACTTGAAACAGGAATGATGGCTAAGGGAGGAAGGCAGAGCTCAGCAGAGAGAACTGTTTGAGTGGCTCATCTCCATCATGGACTGCAAGATTACCAGCTCTTGCTGCCTCTCCCAAACCACAGCCTGATCCCCTTGCAATGTACCCTCAGTCCAGAAACTGCTTGGACAATTGCATGTTAGGGCATCCCATGCAATCAGGCCCCAGAAGCAGCTGGGCAGGGCAAATAAACCCTTTGCAGCCTTCCTTTTTGAACCAATCTTCTGTGTACACCTCCACTTCCATCTCTTAGAGCCAAGTACACAGAACACGAGAAAGGAAAGGAAAGTAGAATAGAGGGCAAGGGGACATACAGCGGTAGTGGTTCATGAACTTTTTTTTTAATGTTTTGTTATAATTGGTTTTTGGGTGTTATACTCACAGCTGACCTGCCCGGCAATGGATTACTGCTGTCCTGTTTTAACATATGTTTACAAATAAAGCCTTTTAGCTTGTCAAGAAAGTTTAGTGCAATCATGATTTGGAATAATAAAGCAAAACACATGATCAGGAGCAATTAGACATCATTAAGCGAATCCTATTCCTGTGTACAGTTAGGTACAGAATTCACATTTCAATCACTTCTGATATGAACCCATATTGTGAATTGCCCCCCCTCCAAAAAAAAATTCATAACTCATCATGCATTAATAAATATATGACATGACTCTCAAGTTCCCACTCCTCCTAAAAATTAATTAGACTCATTCCTCTCAACACAAGCACATTTTAGAGGTACTATTCCTCCTCTTCCATTGGGCTGTGCAGATTCATAATGTGAGAGCACAAGGCGTCCCTGACTTCTGTTTCCTGGATACATCCAGCTCCAGCTGTGGCAGCTGCACATTCTGGCTGAGGGTACAGGTTCAGCAGCCTGCTCACTGACCTAAGTCCATTCAAGGGAAAATGGCTCACCTCTGGCTTCACAAAGATCATGAAGAGCACAGCAAGCCACAGTGATGTGGACAGCATTAATGACACTGACATCCAAATGGGTCTGTAAACATCTCCAATGGGATTTCAGTCTGCCAAAAACACATGCAATAACCATTCCCCATTCCACAGCTACTGAGAGTGTAATTAGATCTTCTTTTGCCATGGCCCCGAAAGTCAGGGTTTTCATGAGCTAAGGCAAAAGAGGGTATGCAGGGTCCCTCAAGATAATAGTGGGGACAGTAACTTCATTTATGACAATGTCATCTGTTCATGAATGTAAACTCCTGATCGGTGAAAAAATCCAATGCAGCAGACTTTGACATTCATAAATTGACCTCTGTGGTCCACAAGGGACTGCATAACAATGGAGTACTACATTTTGCAATGTATGTATTCATGTGCTCCTTAAGGATAGCAAACTATGGACACAGGAGCCATCAGTAGGCCTGTCACAGTTTGGAAACCCCATTCTCTAAAAGCCTCCACTTACCTCAGGATTATCTTTTATGCCTGCCACCTTGGGGTAAACCACATGCCTGATTACCTCAGAAACCTCTGCCACCACCATCAACTTTCCAACACTAAACAGGTAGTCAACGGACCTGTAGAAGTCTGGGGTAGTCAGCCTCTAGAAAGCTATAGCAAACTGCTTCAGGACTGGCAAGGATGGCCTCATGCATGTGTCTTTATGCTGGGGGGTCAGGGGAAACTGTTTGCAAAGCTCCAGAAATGTAGCTTTCTTCATGAAGTTCTGGACTCACTGCTGGTCATCCCAGGTCTACATGATGATGTGATCCCACCAGACTGTGTTTGTGGTCCTGTGTTGTGGTCTATGCTATACTGAGTGTATTAAGCAGTATCAGCCAGTGCAAATCTGCCATAGCAGGGTATTCTTCCTTCTGTGCCTCCTCCTGCTCCATCCTAAGCTCTGTCAGGTGCCTTTGGTGGGTCAGAAAACGCTGCTGAAATGTCTACCAGTGCCTCATGGAATCTCTGCCCATTTCTTGACACAGGAGTGAAAGCACAAGCAAGAAAACCTCTTGAAAAGATGTCTCCTCCATGTTGCTTGGCAGGCTGGATTGGTAGGCTATTCAAACTTCCTGGTCGACATGCAGGGTGGGCACAGTTCAGGAGGGTACTAAGTAGTCTGGGATATGGTGGGTTTGACTCGGGTCTGCATGCTGCAATGTGGTTTGAGCCCGGGTTAGAAAATTCTTAATCAATGCAGGTGCTCAAGCCCAGAGTTTTCTAATATGGGTCAGCTGACTCAAGTCCCACTAATCCTGCGCTTACACTGCAGCATAGGTATACCCTGAGTTATCCCCCCTAAACTGTGGTCTGGTTAATAGTTGTGAACGTTAACGGAAAACTAAAGGACAATAAGTGCAATTAAACTGGCTAGACACCCTTTGTAGAACAATCACAAACCAAAAGGTGGCCTACCTGCAGAGGCACTCTGCCCCAATTACCTGTAATTATTCATTATCTAAATGACCAGCTACTGACTGTTGACGGGGTGGGGTGAAACTAACCTGTGTGCTGAAACCAGAGATGACTCATATCTGCCCATACTGGGGAGGAGGGCACAACATAAAGGGGGGGGCATGTGACTGCCCCATGTGTTGCCTTTGGAAGGAAACTTCCAGCCCCATCTCCCTGGGCTAGGGCAGCAATCACACTGGCTCCTGGGGAGCTGGGGCTACAGGAGCAGGAAGCATATGCCTCTGACACAGGCCGCCCCTGGCCTCGGCCCCGGTCCAGGGAGACTCACAGCTCCACATTCTCTCCCTGGAGCTCTTGCACCCTGACAGATACCTCACCAGGGAGAGGGGCATGGGCAATGCCCCTAACTCAGGATGAACACAGGGAACCTGCTCCCGGCATCTTCCCCAATGTCCCAGCACTTTGCACCTGGCCCCAGGCCACCACAATCTCCCCACCAGAGATACCTGGGTGGGGGGCTCTATCCTTCTCCCACTGTGCCTCCCCCCCAGCACATTTACAGCTTGCTCAGCCCCTCTCTCTTGCAGCCGGGTCTGGGTGGGGAGGGAGGGGGTGAGATGAAGCCACTTCTCATGCCAACGGTGCAGCATGGCGGCTACCTAAGAGAAAGCCTGGCTGGGGAAGCGGTGGTGGTCCGCTCTCTCTGCTTTCCACCCAGGCCAGGCTGCTGGGGAAAAGGGCCGAACGAGCTGGAGGCCCCCACCTCCTCAGCACATTTCCCTACACTCCCGAGTAGGGCTGTCTCCACCTCATTAACATTTGCTATTGTAAGTAGCAGTGTGCTTTACCAGGTCAGCTGGCTGAAATTATTATTAAAAATAGAAAACCTACATAAACATATGATAAAGAGAAACCTGTATAGTGATTGAAGAAAATTGTGCCTCTCTAATCTATTAGAATTTTGTTCAGCGTGTCAACAAAACTGTGGACAAAAGAGAAGTAGTGGCACAATTTAGCTGAATTGTCAAACAGCCTTTGACAAATTCCTCCACAAGAAGCTATCAAGGATAAAAAAAATCATGGCATGAGCAACAAAGTACAGTAATGGATCAGAAACTGGGTAACAGAAAGTAAAACAGTAGGAATAAATGGTTAATTTTCAACAGTGCTATATGTTTAGAATGTCCCCAGATTCCATAACAGAACCAGTGTTCAATATATTTATCAATGATCTGCAAATAAAACAGTTTAGATTAGTCAAAACTAGAAAAAACTGTGAGACCATTCAAAGGGACCTAACAAAGCTAGTTGAATGGGAAGCACAATGGCAGATGAAAATCAAAGTTGGAAGATAATGTGCATTAGAAATTATAATCTGAACTAACTCAATGGCAACAAATCCGGGGGAAAAAAAAGGGGGTGAGAGTGGAAAGCACAATAAATTTTCTCTGCTCAATATGCAGGAGCAGTAAAAAAAGCAAACAAAATGTTAAGATGCCTAAGAACTAGAATGGACAATAATACTGAAAATATTGTAATGACACAGTTTAAATCATTGATATTCTCTCAATTGCAATACTAGATTTTCTTTCACCTTCCTGTGAAGCACCAGACACTGGCTTGTGTCAGAGAAAGGAAAATTAAAACAGATGGACCACTGGCAAGCCATGTGTCCCTATATTCCTATGTTAATCTTCTCACCCCTATTTTGCTCAAAGGATCTGCTTCACTAATGATTCTTTGTCAGCTAACATGTCATTTTCTATCCTCTCCACCCTTTCCCCTTGTCAGTTAAGACTGCAGTGCAGAGGAAAACAACCAACAGATAAATATGTGAAAGAATAATTATGTAACAAGACTTTTGCTGTAGTTTTTGCCCTTCCCAATGATTGCATCTGACATGTTAATTCAGGAAAACAAAGTGAGACCAAATTTAAACAGTTAGTTGTTTTGGTTTTGCAGGATATGTTCAATATGCCTAGATGAGGCAATATGGATTTTCTTTCCTTATTAGATGCATGCTATACACTCAAGGGCATTGGAATGGCTAAAAATGTGGCTGAAAAATATGAAACATTCCAATAAGATATATAGAGATGTATTTTTAAATTATAGATGTTGCATGAGAAATATTAATACATTCAAAAATATATGCAGCATATGAAACAATATCCCATATTATGAGTAAATATGAGTTATGCTGACAACTATTCTATTAGATAAAATATGAGTTATAAAAACATGACCCTCTTTGTAAGTTTGCTCAACAGTTTAGGGTGTATTCTAGGCAGAAGCAGATTGCACTAATGCCGTGGACAAATGTACTATTAGTAACCTTGTCTATAGCTATTCATCATTTTTATCCATCTGCCCAGCACTTAGCCATCTGTCTCTTCAAGTTCATGGATTTTAAATACTGAAATACAGCAATATATAGTTTTAATGATTTGGAATATCTGGAGGAACAAGATATATTGCATATGAAATGTTTTAATTTTCTACAACAGCCTGTCATTTTGAAGGATATATACAACACACATCCTAGCTAATTACTATGAGTTCTATCCCAGCTGTTTTACTAGGTTGGAGGTTTGTGGCAAAATAGTCTGTGTCCTCTAAGGCCAGCAACCCAAAACATTCAGAACTATTTCTCCAGATAAACAAATCTCTCTCTCTCTCCCTTTTACCTCTTTCCAACCACCCCAGTGACTTGGCTTGGATGTCTTGGTGCAATCTTGGTACTCCTTCTCCTCAGGTCACTGGAGGTTATGCTCAGGCCTGCTCTACACTATGATTTTAGGTCAAATTTAGCAGCGTTACCTCGATTTAAGCCTGGACCCGTCCACACGACAAAGCCCTTTTTTTCGACTTAAAGGACTCTTTAAATTGATTTCTTTACTCCACCTCCGACGAGGGGATTAGCACTGAAATCGGCCTTTCCAGGTAGAATTTGGGGTAGTGTGAATGTAATTCCATGGTATTGGCCTCCGGGAGCTATCCCAGAGTGCTCCATTGTGACCACTCTGGACAGCACTCTCAACTCAGATACACTGGCCAGGTAGACAGGAAAAGGCCCGCGAAATTTTGAATTTCATTTCCTGTTTGCCCAGCACGGAGATCACAGGAGACCACATAGAGCTCATCACCACAGGTAACCATGATGGAGTCCCAGGATCGCAAAAGAGCTCCAGCATGGACCGAACGGGAGGTACAGGATCTGCTCGCCCTATGGGGAGATGAATCAGTGCTAGCTGAACTCCGTTGCAGTAAACGAAATGCCAAAACATTAGAAAAAGTCTCAAAGGGCATGAAGGACAGAGTAACCTTGTAACGAAAGCACACATGCTGTGTAATGCAAACAGCAAGGTTTAACGTGAAAGAGTGTACCCATTGTTCTCTAATATGTGTCTTTTTAACTACCACCTCTCCCTTTTCCTCCACCAGCTGCAAATGTTTCTCCTTCACAGAGGCTAGTGAAGATTAGAAGGCGAAAAAAGCACACTCGGAATGACATGTTCTCGGAGTTCCAGATGTCCTCCCACGCTGACAGAGCACAGCAGAATGCGTGGAGGCAGACAATGTCAGAGTGCAGAAAAGCACAATATGAACGCAAGGAGAGATGGCGGGCTGAATCGCGTCTGAAGAGGGTAAGTGGCGGGCTGAAGAGGATAGGTGGCGTCAGATTGCTGACAGAAGGCAAGAGTTGATGCTCCGACTGCTGGAGCATCAAACTGATATGCTCCAACATTTGGTTGAGCTGCAGGAAAGGCTGCAGGAGCACAGACCGCCGCTACAGCCCCTGTGTAACCAACAGCCCTCCTCCCCAAGTTCCATAGCCTCCTGCCACCCAGAAACTCCACCCCAGAGGATTGCCCAAGCAACAGAAGGCTGGCCTTCAATAAGTTTTAAAGTTTTAAAGTGCAATGTGTCCTTGTCTTTCCTTCCTCCCCCCCCCCCCCCCCCGGGCTACCTTGGAAGTTATCCCCGTATTTGTGTGATGAATTAATAAAGAATGCATGAATGTGAAGAAACAATGACTTTATCGCCTCTGCAAGCGGTGATCGAGGAGTGGGGGAGGGTGGCTAGCTTACAGGGAAGTAGAGTGAACCGGGGCAGGGGGAAAAGAGGGTGGTTTCATCAAGGAGAAACAAACAGAAATTTCACACCGTAGCCTAGCCAGTCATGAAACTGGTTTTCAAAGCTTCCCTTCTGTGCTCTTCTAACCGCCCTGGTGTCTGGCTGTGCGTAATCAGCGGCCAGGCGATTTGCCTCAACCTCCCACCCCGCCATAAATATCTCCCCCTTACTCTCACAGATATTGTGGAGTGCACAGCAAGCAGTAATAACAATGGGAATATTGGTTTCACTGAGGTCTATCCGAGTCAGTAAACTGCTCCAGCACGCTTTAAAATGTCCAAATGCACATTCTACCACCATTCTGCACTTACTCAGCCTATAGTTGAACAGCTCCTGACTACTGTCCAGGCTGCCTGTGTATGGCTTCATGAGCCATGGCATTAAGGGGTAGGCTGGGTCCCCAAGGATAACTATAGGCATTTCAACATCCCCAACGGTTATTTTCTGGTCTGGGAAGAAAGTCCCTTCCTGCAGCTTTTGAAACAGACCAGAGTTCCTGAAGACGTGAACATCATGTACCTTTCCCGGCCATCCCACATTGATGTTAGTGAAATGTCCCTTGTGATCCACCAGTGCTTGCAGCAGCATTGAAAAGTACCCCTTGCGGTTTATGTACTCGCTGGCTTGGTGCTCCGGTGCCAAGATAGGGATATGGGTTCTGTCTATTGCCCCACCACAGTTAGGGAATCCCATTGCAGCAAAGCCATCCACTATGACCTGCACATTTCCCAGAGTCACTACCCTTTATATCAGCAGCTCTTTGATTGCGTTGGCTACTTGGATCACAGCCGCCCCCACAGTACATTTGCCCACTCCAAATTGATTCCCGATTGACCGGTAGCTGTCTGGCATTGCAAGCTTCCACAGGGCTATCGCCACTCAGCTGTGAGGGCTGCTCTCATCTTGTTATTCTGGCACTTCAGGGCAGGGGAAAGCAAGTCACAAAGTTCCATGAAAGTGTCCTTACGCATGTGAAAGTTTTGCAGCCACTGGGAATCGTCCCACACCTGCAACACTATGCAGTCCCACCAGTCTGAGCTTGTTTCCCGGGCCCAGAATCAGCATTCCACGGCATGAACCTGCCCCATTAACACCATGATTTGCACATTGCTGGGGCCCGTACTTTGTGAGAAGTCTATGTCCATGTCATCGCTCTCGTCACTACGCTGCCATCGCCTACTCGACTGGTTTTGCTTTGGCAGGTTCTGGCTCTGCATATACTCCAGGATAGTGCACGTGGTGTTTAAAGTGCTCATAATTGCCGCGGTGATCTGAGCGGGCTCCATGATCCCAGTGCTACGGCGTCTGGGCTGAAAAAAGGCGCGAAACGATTGTCTGCCATTGCTTTCATGGCAGGGAGTGAGGGAGGGAGTGGGGGCCTGATGACATGTACCCAGAATCACCCGCGACACTGTTTTTGCCCCATCAGGCATTTGGATCTCAACCCAGAATCTCAATGGGCAGCGGAGATTGCGGGAACTGTGGGATAGCTACCCACAGCTACCCATAGTGCAACGCTACGGAAGTCGACACTAGCCTCGGTACTGTGGATGCAGTCCGACGACTTAATGCACTTAGAGCATTTTGTGTGGGGACACACACAATCAACCTTATAAAAACGATTTCTAAACAACCAACTTCTATAAATTTGACCTAATTTCGTAGTGTAGACATACCCTCAATCTCCCAGGGGGAAAGTGCCACATTTCCCTCTCCCCAGCACTCAAAACTGGCTTTTCAGTGTCAAGAAAAGTTAGGTGTCCTCAATATCATAAAAGAAATATTGACTAATATAAGTGGGAAAAGGTGAGCCAAATTAAAAGTGTGGGTAACACCTATTCTGCCTCAAGTACCTTGAGTACCCAGAGCAATAAGTGAGGACTAGCGCTGGGGAAAATGTAGTTTTGAGCTGACCATAACAATTTGTGAATCCAGGTCTAATTTGGCAAATAATTTCAGCCAAATAAAAAATGCAATTTTTTTAAAAAGTTGAACCACTTTGTTTCAACATATTTGAAATAAATCATTTTGACATTTCATTTTGAAATGAATAGTTTTGTTTTTAAAATGTCTATTTGAATCACTCCAAATGAATTTTGTTTGTGTTTTCATTTTGGCAAGGAAAACAGAAAAAAATCACTTTCTGTTCAAAACTGACCACCAAACCAAAAGTCAATTAATTATTCACTCAGCTCTAGTGAGTATGTGCTCAGGGTGCGGTTACAGATTCCTGGGGCCCTTCTGCTGTCAAGATAAAAATAAACACACTTGTTCTCACATACACTCCTATTTATCCCCTTGCATGCCATGCTTTTTTGTAGCATGCCTAAAAGTTTCATCTTTTCACCTACTTTCAGAACCATTACAATTCTCAGCTTTGCAATGTAATTATTGTGGCTTTGCTTCTAGGCTTGTCATATAGAGATAGGGGTATTATTTTTCCACTGAAATCCTGGGAAGCTCTTTACATTGTAAATGAAACGTTTTAAAGTTTTGGGAACATCTCACATTAGCTCCTTTGCTTGCCATGATTTTAGCTTCCTTTAGTTCAGTTTTTCAATTATTCTAGTCAAACTGTGTGCCAGGACTTGCAAATTTGGTGAAGACAAATTTTGCTTTGACTGCAATATGTCTTGCTGAAGCAAGGTACGTTCAAGTATTTATAAATGTGTTGGGAAGGGAACAAATTCTATATTAAAAGAGTTATTTTGTCATTTGATAATTGCATATGCAATCATAGTAGTCTTCTTAAAATATTTAACTTGTTTGGAGTGGAATTTAATTTCTATTTCATAATTAAAGAGGAACTTCTGCTTCAAAATTTTCTGACAAGAGCCACCTTTTTTTAAAGCACCTAAAAACAGTGGGCCTGATCCAACAATCATCAAAGTCATTAACAAGATTTCCAGTTATTTTAACAGGCACAAATTCAGGCCCTGTATGCCTCTGCACAGAAACCACTAAATATTTCAGCCACCCAACAGGAATTCCATGTAAGAAATCTCTCCTCTTCATAATGATCATTTTTCAAATTGACAGAAATGTGGGTTTACTGGTTTACAATATTCATGACAAGCTGTGTGCTTTGGTTTTGCTTTGCTCTTGTAAGTTTGCAATTATACTGAACATTCTTGAAGACCTTGACTTGTGCTGAGTGATACGTTAGTGAAATTTCCCAGTGATGTACTGTATTAGAAAAGGTTTTACTGCATATATGCTCAGACCTTGGAATACCATCTGCTATTTATGGCTACATTCTGCAGTAGGAGTCTGAACAGAATATTGACATTGTGAAAGCATCTGAGGTTTTCTATCTCTTATCTTCACAGAGAGAGAATTGTAGCCCTTGCTTTTTGTAATGGAATTTTACAGCAGTTATTAAAAATGACATAAACAGTAAATCAATGATCACAGTTATATTGCTAATGGAAATATCTAACACACTGCTCTTTTCTGTGTACGTGAATAATGCCTTAAACTACCTCCTGATTTTAAGGGCAGGTTCTCCTCTCACACCCGTGTAGATCAGAAATAACTTCACTGAATTCAAAGTACTTACACCAGTGTCAACTAAGTGTGAAATCAGAATCAAGTTCAATTGAATTACAGTGGTGTAAAATAAAGATTCACCAAGGGAGAGCCAGTTTTGCAGAATCCAAGGGACATCCACACTCTAGCTAGCAGGAGCCCAGCCGAAGGAGCCCATAAATGATGAATGTTGTCAATTTGCCTGATTTGAATTCAATAATTAATAATAGCAAAGCCATTATAAACAAATATTTGTCAGACTGATCTTAAATAGGACGTTGACTTAAATTTGTATGCTATTGTAGAAGCCTGTGTCAAGTATGTCCAGCATTTGTAGGATGGGTTATAGGGCCCAATCCCATAAATACCCCACAGAAGTTAATGGGGGTTGTGAATGTGGCAAGATTACAGGATTGGCCCCAAGCTTTGTCCAGCTGGGCTGAGGATTTTGTGGTTGATATCTTTTATTGTTCTGCTGTAAGCCATATATTATTTGAGGCTATAAACAATTCTATTTCTCACTTAATTCCATCTCCAATAGTTTATGACAATGAAACTTTAGTTCATAATGTTGTATTTCATTTTGCCAGTTTAACAGCTTAATTTTGACTTGTCTTTAAATTTATCTTTCTCCCCACTTTATAATATTATATTTGGATCATTTTATGTTAAGCTTAATTAACTAATTATGCCTTTATTGTGATCTTTTAAGAGTCATTTACTTATTTGTTAGTATACTAAGTGTTTGATTCTTAAGTGGGGATTTATGAGTGGTTTTAGGGGCTTAATAAGTAATTTAACTGGTATTCATTGATTTATTCATTACATGTAAGTAGAGGATAATAAGGACCAGAGAGTGGGTGACATTAATAGACAGAGTACCAGGAGGCTAATTGCTGGCTATTTTGCTGCAATTTTAACAGATTTACTTTGACGCTGATCTTGGAATATTTTTACAGAACATGTACAAGCTGGTAAACTTAATAGACCTGCCTCTATGTAAAGCAAATAGGACATTACTTTTTTCTTAGAGAGAATTTTAATTTTAATTGCATTAGCTTGGCAATGTAAAGCTCTAACTACTACATGGGAATTGTCTATAATTTGTATACCCTTACTCACACTGATTATTACTTAATATTGTAATTTTTGAGATTATTTGTGGAATACAGTGCTACCCAAAAGGAATAAGACTGGCAGAAATCTGGCCCTTTAATTATATTAGTGGTTTTTTATGAGCTTTCAAGTCCTTATCTACACTGCAGCTCTACAGTATTTAAAACTTTTGTTTAAACATGGTGGTGACCAAACTGCATTAAAGCATTATTTTGTCTTGCCTATACTGTCTTATAGCCTGACTTTTACCAGGGCTAGAGCACAGGTCCTTAAGATGTTTCTAACAAAATTTGATCCTGTCCACACAGACAGGGTCAAGACATGTTATAACATTGTTGGCTCAGATGTTTCTTAAAGCTTAAACGTTGTATTGGGTCTCATTCTAGTCACAGATACGCCTAGTAAAGACAATACAGTTACAGTAACTTTACACTAAAGTAACTAAGGGCTTGTCTGCATGGCAGGCCAGGCTATAGGGGTGTGAACTGCAGAGTGTTCTAATGTTCTGCACTCTAATTGCATTGTGTAGATCCTGCTGGCATGTACTAAAAGGTACCTAGTGCAAGTTAATAGAGTCCTGTTTGAAATTCAAATTAGGTGTCTTTTACTTCATGCCAGCAGGGTCTTCATGGGGTAGTTAAACTGCAACACATTAGAACACTCTAGAATTCACTCACCCCCATAGTCCAGACTACATTGTCATATAGCCACGCCGTAAAAGTAGAATTTTGCCTGTAGGGCCAAATCCTGATACCACTAAAATCAATTGTAAAGTTTTCATTCAGGTCAATGGAACCGGGATTTGGCCCTTAATGTGTGCTAGCACTGTACACCATTTAAAAAAAAAATCATTTTCTCCTTCTATTTTCATCTATTATGATTAGTTTAGCTAAGGTATCTCCTTCACCTGCCTTATTTATCTCACTGAGGTGCCAAATCCTGCAGCCAAATCTTTAACTCCCATTGATGTCAGTAGAAATGTTACCTGAGTAAAGACTGATGGATTTGACCGGAAGCCATTATTCCCTCATGTTTAACATTTAGACAATACTAATGACCAAGAGCCTTTCCATCCCCTCTGGTTTTCACTGTAGAAAGGATGAAACAGGCAGAAAACTCTCCTTCTACTAAAATTCCATGGGGTGGGATGGGGATTGAGCCAGCACAGAAATGTCCCCTCCTCCCAAAACTAACAAAGCTTCTTAGTGCAAACATCCTGCTTTAAAAGATCCATGGTGTCAGAGGGAGGTGGGGGAAGAGTAAATGGGAAGGGAAACGAGCAGGGAAGAGTCATCCTTTGAAGCAACATATCTCTTGATGCCTGTGAGGATTTCCTTCCCAGCTTCAAAGGTTTTCACTTCCTAGCAACAGATCTTTAACAACAATGAACAACACTGTGGGCTCGATCCCAAAAGGGACTTAGGCATTGTAATGCTCAGTATTGCAGCACCTAACTTTAGGTACCTTGTCACTCAGTGGAATCCACAGGCCTGAGTTAGGCACTTAGGCTCCTAATACAATGCTCGGTGAAGGTTAGGTGCCTAAGACCGGGATCCACAAAAACTAGAATGCTAAGGGAGGAGCTGCCTGAGCTAGCCAGTAAGAAATACTGAGGAAATAAATGTGGCCTAAACCCTGACCCTAAAAGGAAGCGAGGCACCTAAGTCTGGGCAAGAGGGAATTGCCTATCTCTACTTGGGGTTGACAGCCATGAATTCTCTCCTGGAGTTAGGTACCTAAGCCTTTTTTTTTTTATGATTTTCAAGAAATGCTTAAGGAGGAAGAGATAATGCCCCCTTAATTACTCTAACCGCTGGGCTAGAAGTGATAAGGAGGCACCCCTACTTCCTCCTGTTTTGTGTCGTTAAGTGTTCTCACTGAGAACACTTAACAGATCAGGCCCTGCAGGGGAGATGGGGTGGGGAACACCCATGGGGATGGGGAACACCTACTTTGAAGATCCAATTTGGGTTTAGGCACCAAGTGCCTTCACTTAGGTGGCTGTCCCTTTGCTCACTGGCAGAAACTTAGGCACCTTGGAGATTTTAATGGTGGGAATTTAGGTGCTTAAGTACTTCATGCACCTACAGAGTTAGGTAGCAACTGAGCACTGGTTTTGAAGATCTCGTTGGTGCCTAAATGTTGGATTTCGGTATTAAAATGTCAATTAAGTGTATAAATCCTTTTATGGATCTAGCCCTGTGTTCCTTCATTAAGAAGTTTGGCCTAGGTCCTCAAAGGTATTTAGGCATCAAATGCTCACTGAAATCAATAGGTGTTAGATGCCTAAATACCTTTGAGGATCTGAGCCTTTGTCAGATGTTGGTGTATTGGTGAGAAAGTAAGTTAGTGTGTGTGTGTATGTGCTTATATCTCTATATCTATATCTATTGATCTATTGATATAGATATAGATATATGTTTACTCAAAAATATATCTAAACTTACCAGATTTCATCCATCCAATCCTTCTTCAGCTCTCATTCATTTCCTTCTTTAGTCCCTCTCAGTAGGTTCCTCCATTCCTAATAGCTCTTTCAGTGCTTAATTTGTAATGAAATGAAAGAGGTGCTGGGACTCAAGCAATTTTTTTTACATTCATAACTGATTCAGCAAGGGATTATGAACTGCCAAGCCTAAAGGTGCCGGGGCTCAGTCCTGGCAAGTCCCAGTAAAAATTAATCACTGAGCTCTTTGTGATCCTGATTATCCCATCCATGAGCCCAGTGGTAACTGGTGAACCTGGCAAAAATCAACCAAGAAGGTACAGTCTTCAGTACAATCATGAAATGAGAGAGAACCTGATCTATTTAGGTTGGTCATATAAGGTTCTGACTACACAGCAACTGGGAGTGTGCTTGCCAGCACAGATAGACAGATGTGCTAGTTCTGCTCAAGCTAGCAGAGTGGCTATACTGCCATGGGCAGCAGTTCGGGCTAGCCACCAGAGTACAAGCATGCTCAACTCTGTTGGATATGTACTGAGATGGCAAGCCCACACTGCCACACCCTCACTGCTATTTTTAGCATGCTAACGCAAGCAGAGCTAGTACATCTGTCTACCCACATTGGGAAGCATGCTCCCAGCTGCTGGATAGACATAACCTCAATGAATATGGTGGGGTTAGGGAAAGAAGGAGCTACAGAGGTGTATCAAGTGACTCCTAGTAGAAACTATTGTAGAATGCAGAAATGGAGGCAGTCAAAGTTCAAGTTCTTCCCTTGAATTTTAGAATTCCCTGAACCCTAAAATTTTAACATCAGATTTGGTGTCCCTAACTTTCTGACATTACCCAACACCTTTCTGATTTTTGATAAGTACTAAGCAATTAGGTATGCATTGGGAATCTATCATTTCCACTTATCTAGTTCAGTCCATAGCTCTCTTTAAGTATACGCAGTGATTTTCTGAAGGAGTTCTTACCACTACAACCCCTTTAGATACTACACAAGCTGCAGCAAAGTGCAGAGCTTGTGACATGAAGAGCATAGAGAAAAAAAGAAACATTCAAAATTCCCTTTTCCCTTTCTTGTGCCGCCAGCACACAGATTTGGTCCCAATACATGTAATCATTTTAACATTAAAAAGGAGATACAAAAATTAAAACCTAAATTAAAACTTTAAAACTATCATTGAAAAATAATGGACCAAACCCTGTTCTGAGTTATTCTAGTGTAAATCTGGAGCCACTATATTGACTACGATAGAGTTACTCCAAATTTACAGGGATGTATACAAAATCAGAATTTTATCCAATGAGTTTAAAAGTCTCCTATTGTGACCAACATTGTAGTTCTTTTTTACTCAGTTCACCAGTTTGGCTGTTTGGAAAAAGAACTTGCAAAGGCTCCTTTGATGTAGACTACTTTGTGTTACGTGATATTATTAACTTTCTGATATGTAAGGAACAGCACACAATAAAATCTCAAATGTCCCTTGGGAAACTCTTTCTACTGGTAATAAGTAGCCTTTTGTGATACAAAAGAGAAATGCTTAGAAACATGCAAAACTCTGATTTACATAATTGATATAATACTAGGGGAGAAATATTATATATCTCTTTCAACGTGAACCTTAAATGCCTTATTTTGTGAGCCTCTACTGAATATTTTTACTTGTTTCCCAAATGTTCAAAAACCTTTACAATAAAAGACTTTAATTATCTCATCCTTTGTAAACCTTCGCAGAGAAAAACATACAGTTAGGCTTCAATAGTAAGTTTCTTTAGAGGATTTTCTGAGCTAGCAAATATTCTCTTGATAGTATCTTTACATTCTGAAATTGTTTAGCTACATCTCTGCATGTGGGTCAAACCATTTGACCAGCAAAGCCACCAGCTGTTTACAAGTCATTTATTTTCCCTCGATAAATCACTAGAAAGATGCTGAGTTGTCAGCTTTCAATGTACCTAAATTGAGAAATCACTTTTATTTGTCAAAATATCTCAAATACAAAGGGAAGCTAAAAGTGTGTTTTATTCTGTATTTTGTAAAGTAACTCTTTTGATAAGACTGTATGAATTCATTTACACAATACCTCAGCAGTAGAGATGGAGAAGATTTATTAGATCACCCAGTCCATCTCTCTGCCAATGAAGTCTTTTTCCCTATGGTAATTTTGAGTGCAATCTAGTTTTAAAGATCCCAAGAAATAGCATTTCACCACCAGTGAATGCAGCTCACTATCAGGAAGCTTTCTTCAGTTTACAGTCTACATATTCACAGTTCTTTATTTGAGTTCATATATAACCCATGCATCACACTGAACAATTCCTCTTTCTCTTTGCTGTTCAAACCCCACAAACATAGACCGTCTCGTGTTCTACCTTCACAGTCACTTAATCTCTTTTAATCTTTCCTCCTAAACCCATCCCTCCAGCCACTTAATCACTTTTGTTGCTTTTCTCCGAATTCCCTCCAGTATGTCAATACCTTTCAGGCAATGCAGTAGCCAGAACTGAGTGCAATAAGAGCCAAATGAAGATGAAATACTGCTTCCCAGCCTAGTGCCATGATGTTATTGTTTTGGCACCCCCCTACACACACACTTCATTAGTACAAGCTACTTTTTCTCCTTCTTTGTATCGTAATCATGATCTACGGCATACAGCTCTGAACTGAGATGGGCAGGAAAGCAGGTTGAGTTAGCAGAGGGAGACCCAGTCCTGTATGGTGCTGAGGGTGGTCAGCATTCTCAACTCTCACTGACTCTGAGAGAAGCTAGGGCCCAGATCCATAAAGGGACTTAGGGCTCTAAGTCCCAGTTTTAGGCTCCACTCCAATTCACAAATCCTGCATTCAGTTGTTGCCTATAGATACTTAAGTTTCTGCATCTGGGCATGTGCATGGCTGTCTCACTCTAGGCATTCTGATACCTATATCCTACCTTAACCACAGAGCAATCCATGAACTGGGGGAAGATAAGCATTCATCTACCTAACTCACCTGTGGGGCCTGATCCAATAGGCATGCTCAGAACACATACCCAGTTAGAATGTAGGGATATTAAAGAAGGTACTAACAGTGATTCCCCCAAGTGACAGTGACCCCCCTCATAATTTGTCCCCTACACTTTAAAATCCAACAGTTTCACCAAGTACAAAAATCTCTTGGGTCTTCTGTTAAAACTTGTAAGCTACAAAGAAGTTAATTGACTTTGTTCTTGAAGTAATTGATACAATGTAAACAAACACTATAAGCCGTTAAGTGACTTTCACTTCATTGTAATAGCAATGGCTCCTAGGACAGACCCTCACCCTCTGTGATTAAAGGGCCGGGAGTCTCAAATGAATTAGCACACACTCTGAAAGTGGGGGAGACAGTAAATTAAAATATGGTTAAGATATGAAATGTATGCTGATGAATGCTTGATATACATGAATGGTTAGAAAGGTGCCAGCCTAGAAAGAAAGTATCCATCGGCTGAAGAATGTGTCATGGATGTGGATGACCAGACAACCCCCGGAGGGTAAACTGGGATCCACCCCATCACCTGGAAGGATAAAAAACACAAACTTTGGACAGTTTGGAGCCACCAGGAATGTGCCCAGGAATGTGTCCAGGAATGTGCCATCTGCTGATTGAGTCAGCAACAGCAGAATGAAACAGCTCCCATAGACTAACATAGGAATTAATTCCTATAAGAATGGACTCTCAAGACTGATGACTTTGAGTCTCTGGTTCTGCTGCCAGCCTCCAGGAGCATCAGGTGCACCTGACACAGACTCGGCTCCATCCTCATGACCAAGATACCTGGCCAGTAACTTGGCATGAGCAACTTCTAGGCTGGTAACTATAACACCTATACAGAACTTAAATGAATGATTGTGTAAATAAATCTCTCTCTATATATATATATTTGTGTGTGTATAAGGAATAAGTAGTGATAGGAATAAGTAGTCAAAACAACGTTGTTTACTTTTATCTTTTGCTTTATCATTATATTTACAATAAATGTGGCATCTTTGCCTTATCCCTCTTAATAAGATCCTGCTGGTTTTTATTCTATTGGTATAACATTTTGGTGGAGAATTGCGAAAGGGGGAATATTGGTAAAAAAGCCTCAGGTATTGTAAACATTGGTGTGCACACAGCCGGCTCTATAGAGAGCGGTTCTATTTTTGGTTAACCAAAGCCTACTGACCTCCGGAGGGTAGAGGCTTCATAAAAGAGCTCATAGAAACTTTAAGCTACAATTAATCTTATCCAAAGTGTTCACTGAGAAATCAGGGGTAACAAGAGCCTATAGGACAAGGTAAAGCTGATTGCTGAATGAGATCAGGGGTAGCAGGATAAGATAATTTAGGCTGTGTCACTTACTGCAAGGGTTCAGGGGTGACAAAGAAAACTATACACATGTTAAAAATGTTTCAGAAAAGACAAGGGAGAACAGTCTCAGAGGGAGGAATGGAGTTTAAAGGAGCTCCAACCTCACCTTTTGTAAAAGAAATAACACCCTTTAAACAAATCCTTCAGAGATATGGGCACAGTCCTTGGACTGAACAAGCCCTTGCAGATGCTTGCTCTATTTCGGATCTAGAGGATAGATTGGCCCAATATATGCTCATATGTAAACCCCCAAATGCAGCAAAAAGAAATGCCGCAGGGATCTGGCTGCTGTGGGAGGCTTGTAATAACAGCCACCTCCGCCTAACAGCCTGTAAAGAGAAGAACTTAGTGTTTCTCGCTCTGATCTTGGGAAGGATTTTTATATTTGGTGTATGAACCCTCGGTGGTAGAAGCCCGAGCAATACAGAGGGAAGCTTAGCATCTCTCCCTCTGGCCCAGAGTGGGTTAAAATCATAAGATACAAATCTTGTTCTGTTAAACCAAACTCTGAAGAATATAGGAGTTTGGGCAGTGTAGTGTGGTTTTTGATTGTTTGTTTTGGTTTGTTTTGGTTTTTTTTGTGAGTAATATTGTGGTCATTTCACAATTTTGAAATAAATGTTTAAGGAAAGGGACCAGGAAGGGTGGGGGCTGGTTTAGAAGCCCAACCTCCTTGCTAAATTGTTAGTGGAACAAAGCTTGTGCCCATGGAAAGAAAAGGTTCATTGAAAAAAGCAGGATCAGGCCCAGACAAGGAGGCAAGCAACAGATAAAAAAATTGGAAAATTGGTTGGAAGCCATAAGGGCATAGTGGCAAGAGTAAGAAAGCAGTAAGTACAGGCATGAATCCCTGGAACAATACTTAAAATGGAAAATCTGATTGATAAAGGTGTCATTTTGGGAGATGTCGTAACTATAAAGGGAAGGGTAATAGCTGTCCTGTGTACAGTACTATAAAATCCCTTCTGACCAGAGACTCCAAAATCCTTTTCCCTGTAAAGGGTTAAGAAGCTCAGGTAACCTGGCTGGCATCTGACCTAAAGGACCAATAAGGGGACAAGATACTTTCAAATCTTGGGGGGGGGAAGGCTTTTGTTTGTGTTCTTTGTTTGGGAGTGTGTTCGTTCTCGGGACTGAGAGGGACCAGACATCAATCCAGGTTCTCCACATCTTTCTAAACAAGTCTCTCCTATTTCAAACTTGTAAGTAAATAGCCAGGCAAGGCGTGTTAGTTTTCCTTTGTTTTCTCAACTTGTAAATGTACCTTTTACCAGAGTGTTTATCTTTGTTTGCTGTACTTTGAATCTGAGACTAGAGGGGAGTCCTCTGAGCTCTTTAAGTTTGATTACCCTGTAAGGTTAATTTCCATACTGATTTTACAGAGATGATTTTTACCCTTTTCTTTAATTAAAAGCCTTCTTTTTAAGAACCTGATTGATTTTTCCTTGTTCAAGATCCAAGGGGTTTGGATCTTGATTCACCAGGAGTTGGTGGGAGGAAGGAGGGGAATGGTTAATTTCTCCTTGTTTTAAGATCCAAGGGGTTTGGATCTTAATTCACCAGGAGTTGGTGAGAGGAAGGAGGGGAATGGTTAATTTCTCCTTGTTTTAAGATCCAAGGGGTTTGGATCTTGATTCACTAGGAGTTGGTGGGAGGAAGAAGGGGAATGGTTAATTTTCCCTTGTTTTAAGATCCAAGGAGGTTGGATCTGTTTTCACCAGGGATTTGGTGAAGGTTTTTTTCAAGGTTTCCCAGGAATGGAATCCATTGAAATGGTGGCAGCAGAACCAGAGCTAAGCTGGTAGTTAAGCTTAGAAGTTTTCATGCAGGCCCCTACATTTGTACCCTAAAGTTCAAAGTAGGGATCCAGCCTTGACAGGAGATAAACAGTAATTTAAGGAAAAACCCTGAAAAGTTAACTCTACAGAGGCTGGAGAAAATTAAGCAGTTAAACTTTGTAAAAATGTTAAAAAGTACGATGTTAAAGAGAAAAGAAATTCTTGGTTTCTTTGCAGCCATTCTGAAGGAAAAATGGGCCCTTTTCCAAAGGAATGTCTGTAAATAATCCAGGTATTTGAAATCATTTGACTATGGACAATTTAGTCAAATTTGTTAAAAACATAAGGGGGTTCTATTGCAACTTAACTGACCCAAAATGTATGAAGGGAATATAATCTAAATACAGCTATGTAAAAACAGCAATGTAAAAAAGATATTAAAGAAAAAAAATGTGGATGTATCTATTTGTCTGTGGAAATATGTAAAGTTCTAAGAACCTAAACCGACACATCTGGTTTGTAAAACTCCTGTTTTGTAAGTTTAAAATAAATTAGTTTTGTTTTGTTTTGTTTTGTTTTAAATAATGCCACTAAAAATCCATTTAACTATTTGATTCAAAGTTGCAAAACTGACAGACCCTTTTGCCAGACTCAGGTAATCAGTGTTGGCTGGTTTTGGGGATTTGGCATTTAACCCTAAAGGGGTAACTCGGTGTTTTACAAAATTTAAAAAACCAAAGTTGTAACTGCAGCAGGGCAATCAAAATCAGGAGAATAGGGAAAAATTCTGGATTCTTTTTGTTTGTTTGTTTGTTTGTTTGTTTGTTTGTGTGTGTGTGTGTGTGTGTGTGTGTGTGTGTGTGTGTGTGTGTGTGTAACAAAATAGCAGATAAGAGCTGTAGTAAAAGAATAAGAAATTTGACTCGGCTTTGTCCTCATGACCAAGGCTTGGTCTACACTAAACCCCCAAATCGAACTAAGGTACGCAACTTCAGCTACGTGAATAACGTAGCTGAAGTCGACGTACCTTAGTTCGAACTTACCGCGGTCCAGACCCAGCAGGCAGGCTCCCTCGTCGACTCCGCGTACTCCTCGCGGTGAGCAGGTTACCGGAGTTGACGGGGAGCACTTCTGAGTTCGATTTATCGCGTCCAGACAAGACGCGATAAATCGAACCCAGAAGTTCGATTGCCTGCTGCCGAACCAGCGCGTAAGTATAGACAAGCCCCAAGATACCTGGCCAGTAACTTGGCATGAGTAACTTCTAGGCTGGGAACTATAACACCTATACAGAACTTAAATGAGTTGCCTTATCCCTCTTAATAAGATCCTGCTGGTTTTTATTCTATTGGTATAACAAGAATCCACGGTCTCCCACCTCCCAGGCGGGTGCCCTAAGCACAGGTTACAGAGTTGTTCCTTTTCTCTCTCTTGCTGGCTCAAAGAAGATTTAAGTATTTATACAAAGTGGATCCTAACTGTTATAATTTTCAGCAGTTGTATGTGATCTGCTCATGTTATTAGAGAGAAAGATCGTTAGAGGTAAACCAGGACAATGCATGACTGACACAATTCCCAATTTTTAAACGAGAACATCTTTTCAGTGTATGAGAATGCACTGTCAGGTGCACTCTCATACAGCTACAATCTAACTCGAACAAGAATCAGGAAACAGTGACATCCCTGCCAAACATTTTGCCTTTTCTGAACTCTTTAGGTAGTTTACAATCTTACCTCCTGCCAGCGCCGTATTATTGCCTAGGCCGACAAGGCCTAGGCCTAGGGTGGCAAATTTGCAGGGGCGGAAGCTCCCCTCCGCGCCCCGCCCCCCTGCTCCAGCTCACCTACGCCTCCTCTGCAAGCGCTCCTCTGCGGCCTGTTTCTCTCCCCTCCCAGCGCTTGCGCCGTGAAACAGCTGTTTTGCAGGGCAGGGAGGAAGAGGGGAGGAGGGGGAATGCTGCATGCTAGAGGAAGAGGCGGGGCCGGGGGTGGGGATTTGGGGAAGGGATCCAATAGGGGAAGAGATGGGGGGGAGTTGGGGTGGGGATTTTGGGGAGGGGGTTAGAATAGGGGTGGGAAAAGGGCGGAGTCGGGGCGGAGCCAGGGCTACAATTATTTCCCGGCCTAGAGGCGGCAAAATTATTAATCCGCCACTGAGTGTCTGTTTTGGTTCGAATTCAATTTGTAATAATTGATTCTGATGAATTATATCATTTGAGTTAAATGTTTCATCAGCTATTATTCCTCAGGTGATCATCTCCAGTGGTAGCACAGGCTACAGCTAAAGTCCCATTAAGATTCCTCTGAGGGTGTTGGAGATAAACAAATTTTTGTTTATCTTACATTTATATCATATATATGTACAGTATTGTGTTCTGTTGTCCACAGAGCCTCCCACACATAATAAGCAGCAAAGTCAAATCAGACAAGACTCTGGTCCTCCCACTCATTTGAGTTCTGACTCAGGACCCTGGGAGACTGATTTGGCTTGGTCCATGGTTGAAATATAATTGTCGGCCCCCAGTCTATCGAGCAGCTCATTGACCCAGGGCATCCAGTGGCATCAAATTTGGAAATAGAGTTTACCTTCCAAAATTCAATACAAAAATGGTCGATACATCATCTTTCAGCACCAACATGATGGGACTCCATCATTCACTCCAGCTCTCTTTGATTATCCCAAACTCCAACATCTTCTGCAGCTACTGCTGGACTTTCTCTTGAATCTTTCACGGTAGAGGTCGGAGGTTCTTGCAAATCATCTTCCCTGGTTCAGGGTCTATATAGTACTATACTAGGTGGGTATACCCCAGTCACCCCAATAGGACCACACGGAAGGATTCTGTCAGCTGTTGTAGCTGGCATTTTTGCTCTTGGAGGAGTTCTCCGCTTAGCAGTACAGGTACAGGGTTGGAGTCAGAGGTACTCTGGGGACCCAGATCCGGTTCTGATAAGTCTGGCGCTATTAAAAGACCCTCTTTTTCCCACCAGGCTTTGAGCATGTTGATGTGGTATGGGTGGCATATCTTGTAGTTAACAGCCCCCACCTTCCTCACCCCTTCAAACGCGCCTTGCCAACATGCCATCAGCTTTGACTCCAACATCAGGAGGAGTAGTGGGACCCTATATCTGGGCGCAAACTCTCTTATCCGGGCCCCTTTGTTGTTGGTGTGTTCTTGTTCCTACTGGGCTTTCAGCAGGTTCTCCCGGCAAATGTCCCTAGCTTCTCCAAGTCTTCTCACAGGTGAATCATGTATTGGACCACACTAGATTTCAGCGGTGGTTGCTTCTCCCAGGTTTCTTGGAAGAGATCCAGTATTCCCTGGGTTTGACGTCTGTACAGGAGTTCAAATGGGAAAACCTCATTGAGGCTTGCAGTACTTCCTGGATGGTGAATGGGAGGTGCGGGAGCAACTGGTCCCAATGTTGTGGGTCCTTGACTATGAATTTCCACAACATCTCCTCCAGGGTTTTGTTGAATCACTCCACCAGTCTGTTTGAGGGTGGTACACAGATGTCTTCAAAGCTTTTATTTTTAAAAGATCACACAGTTCTTTCATCACCTGGGACGTCATATTAGTCCCCTGGGCCGTTTGGATTTCTTTAGATGGTCCTACCTGTGCAAACACCTACAACAGCTCAGGCGCAATATGGGCAGCTTCGTTGATCAATTGGGTATGGCTTCAGCATACCTGGTGACATAGTCCTCTATTACCAGGATGCAGTGGTAGCTAGTTGTTGTCTTCTCCAGGGGTCCCACCTGATCCATCCTGATCCTCTCCAAAGGGGTCTTGACCAATGGTAAGAGGAAAAGCTGAGAATTTGGAGGTTTCTGGGTCATGCTCAGTTGATACTCAGGGCAGGAAGTGCAATAGTCTTTGACCATGACATGCATCCCCAGACAGTAAAACCTGAGGGTCGCCCAATCTAGAGTCTTCTCACACCTTAGATATTCCGCATGGGGTATTGCATGGATCAGCTGTAATACTTACTACTGGAACTGCTTGGGGATAAAGAGCTGGGCACAGGTCTTGACTATCTGGGTTACCCAATATAACCTCTTCTCCCTTAGCTTGAAATGGAGCCATAGTTTCCTTAAGAGAGGGTTAACTACTTCCCCATTTGCATTGACAAAGTGTTCATAGGCCCAGTTCAACATTGGGTCTTCCTTTTGGGCACAGATGAAGTCCTCATCTGATGTCAGTGCATCCCACTCTCAGAGGTTAGGGGTCCTCTGTTCCCCCACTAGTGGCTCTTCTAAGGAAGAGGCCCACTCTGGAGTCCTTGTTGTCCTTAGTTGAGTCAGGTTACCCATCTCCAAGGCCTTTGGTTCCTTGCCCTGGGGATCTCCTTCTTCCCTGAAGAGGCTGTCATCCTAGGTTTTTAAGACTTCCTTGACATACTCCAATTCACACCCTAGAATCACCGAGTACATTAGTGTAGGGGAGCCTCCAACCCATACTATCCTACTGTGCCCCCTTACTTCAAGTTTTACTTCACTCATGGGATATGGTTGCACATCCCTGTGGACACAGTGGGGGTAAACGCCATCACACCCACTCCGTCAACTCTCACCAGGATGGTCAGTTTGGCAGCCTTTTCTTCTTGTCCTGGATGTCCACTGTACAGGTGTGTCCACAAGAACACTCCATGAAGGAGCAGTCTCACTAGAAATGGCTAGGCTGACTGCATGAAATATAGGGGCCAGCTGGGAAGTTCTCTCTTTCCCTTCCCAGGAGCAGGGACTGGGGATGTCCTTCAGGCTGGACAAGGCTTTGGGGCCCAACATCTGAGGTTATTCCCATATCATTGCTGGGTCACAGGCTGGGGTTAAAGACCGGGGTTCCCAGGGAATGTTGTTCCTGGTAGCATTTGAAGTCCTCAGACCTGGCACCTATGGCCCTAGGCACTGCAGAATAGGTGGCCACTTCCATGACACTTTCCATGGCCAGGAAGTTTTCAGCCATGCTGATCATCTCAGCCAATGTCTTGGGCCAGTGTCGTAGCACCCACTCTTAACTAACTGTCGGGAGAATCTAGATGATCTGCTCCAAAGTTACCTGCTTGGCCACTTGTTCCCCTGTCTGTTCTTCAAGGCACTGGGCAACTGCTGATGTTCAGCACCCCGTGGAAACCTTTTTTGGCAAAAGTGTTGATGGTGGGTCTCAAGAGTGATGTCAAAGATGTCTAGAGTGGCTGCTTTAATTTTAGTGTAGTCCTGTGTCTCCACTGTGTGAAGGCCTCAATAGATGGCCTAGGCCTAGCCCCGTGAGGTAAAGGACTAGTAGGCTAGCTCAATGCTGTAGGGACCAACATGCCACTGCCACAACGTTCTGAAAGATAATGAGGAATGCCACTGGGTCGTCCCTGGGGCCCATCTTCGTGAGTTTCACTGGAGGGGGTGTTACATATAACCACAGGATTTGGGACTTATGCCTCAGGGCTGGCACTGGTCCCCTGCTGTTGGAAGAGGGCCACTACTTGTTGAATCAGGTATTTTTGCTGTGCTTATTGCTGAGAAGCCAAGTCTCGGATAAGCTGTTGCTGCTGCTGTTGTGTGGCCTGCTGTTGCTGATGGGTGGCCATCTGCTGAAACAACTGCGTCTGCTGTAACTGCTGCTACACCACCTGTTGTTGCTGGATGTCAGCCAGCCACTCTAACAGCTTTTCCATCTCCATAGCACTTCTTCCTTTGGTGCCTTCTTCTCTCTTTCTCTTTTCCTTTGTGTGCTCTCTATTCTTCTGTGAGGTTGGGCTGGGTTTGTCCCATCGATGCCCTGACGAGGTGTGAACTGCCTCTCTGTTCTTGGAGAGTTTTTTCATGGGCTTGCTTAAACCATGAATATACATTTTCAGCCCCATAACTATATACATGAAATTATAACCTATAACCATACTATAACATTACTATAACAATGACTATAATATCACTATAACAACCATGCTCAGTGCATTATGAGCCTTCCGAAGACACCCAACATGACAAACTTTGCATTGGATACCACACAATCATTTTATAAAGATGAACATGGGGGTATAGGGTGTTCCCTCAAGGTACAGAGCATCACAGTGTGTTACTGAAACATGTTGTGAGGTTGAAAACATCCACAAGCATGGATGTTTCAGGTACATCATTAAAAAGGCCAAACAATGTTAATGGCTTATTGAGGAAATGCACACAAGCACAAGGATTACCCCAGGAACTGTGTACAATAGAAACCGCTCAGAGATAGCACTACACAATGGGAACTGTTTGACCTAGGTCACAGAAGAAGAGCTTTCCAGCAAGTGGGAAGAAGATATAAAAGGGGAAATGACATCATGATGACACTGTGCTCTCCCTACAATAACACACCAGGAAACACCTGAGGAACAAAGACTGAACTGGGGGACGTGATGGTCCATGCTAAAGGGATTTCTAGCCTGTGTATGAAAACCTGGGAAACCCAGGCTGCAAAGAAAAGACAGTTTGTGCCTTAAGAATCTGCCAGCCTGTTTATCACTCAGGGTGAGAATTTACTAATTCATATCCTACCTATCTAGTATGTTAAGGTCAGTTTGCATTTTTGTTTTATTTACTAGTTAATCTGCCTTTATCTGCTTGCTATCACTTATAATCACTTAAAATTTATCCTTTTGTAGTTAATAAACTTATTTTATGTTTTAATCCAAACCAGTGTGCATTCTACTAAGATGTCTGGGGAAAATCTTAGTTTGGTTACCACAAGGGTGCATGGCACTCTTCACATTGAGAGAGAGGCAGACTAGGTATGAAATCCATATACTGGCCAGATTTGACCACGGCAGGAGAGTACTGCTCTGGGGTCCTAAGCTGGTGGTTAGAAAGCCTGCATGTACCTGCAATTCGGGGTGCTACCTTTGTGAATGCTAGTGAAAATGCAAGCTTGGAGGGCTTTGCAGCTTGTCACAGCAGCACAGTGGATGAGGGAGCCCAGGCTGGTGGATCAGAGGGCTCAGTGGTACCCTAGTTCCACATGGCACCCCAGGGGGAACCCGTCACAAATGCCACATACAGTTTTGGGTGACAAATCAGCTAACTAAGACTATGTATAGATTATGTGTTTGGATTCATAAATAATTATAAGGCATATTTATACCACAGTGTTGAATACAGTGTAACTATCTGGATAGATGAGTAGATACACTATGGTCATGAAGTTAAAATAGAGGGAGACATCAATGTTTATTCATGGGCTAGGGGAGGGGTTCTGAGGTTTTCTTTGTCTTCTTTCTTTCTTTCTCTTGCTATCTCTCAAGTCCCATAAAACTTATCATTTCATGCTCTCAGATAAACAAAATAGCTGCATGTCCTACATCACATGTATATGAAGGTGATTGTTTTTCCAGGCAGTGGAAATAATTTACAAGGTATTTCTCTTTTCAGACGTATTTTTTTTCCTGACAGTTCGGATTAGCAGGGTTTGGAAGTTGGTGGCAGTAAGTGCCACTAAATCAGAGAAAGTGAGGAAAAACTGCTTTATTTGATTAACAAACTGAGAAAATAGCCTTATAAACAGATCAATTATGGTAAAACATTTTACTTGCATATGACAATAAACATCAGTTTTGCAAATATTGTGGAGTTAAGGCAGCGGGCAGAGACTGGATTACAGGGAGTAGGCAACAGGGAGCAGGCAACTATTCCTTGCACCTTTCAGATGCGGAAGGGAGCTGGTGGGGAGCTGGAAGCAGATTGTGGGGAAGTAGAGGTATCTAGGGGACCCTGAGAGGAGGGTAGGAAGGATTCTGGGATGGGAGAGGTTTGCTACTGGTTGGCATCAGCTGCATTAGCTCATGTCTCCATCCTGTCTCCCATTAATATCTGTCTCCTGGGTTGACCCCATTCTGTTTTCACATTAACTCCTGCTCCTCCATTAGCTCCCACCTTTCCCCAAGTAACCTCTAATTTCACCTTTCCCCCCTATATTTCCTATTACCCCTTTCCTCTTAAGTTCCTCTTCCTCTTCCCCCTTCTCCTCCTGTACTTCCTGTCATCTGCTTTCCCACCCCCAGTAGCTCCTGTTTTTTCCTTCTGCCTCCCCACTCCCCACCAGTAGCCCCTTACCACCTCCCTTGGGCACAACCTTCTCTTCACTGGGCTCCATGACTGGGGAGGACAGGAGTAGAGAGCCTGCCCCCTGAAGAGGTGCCACAGTGGCCCCTGGAGGAGGCCAAGATGAGCTGCAGACCAAGTCCCCTGATGATCTGGACCTAGCTGAAGGCATGGCATGCTGCCAGTTGGTCTATGGAATTTCTTCAGCAGCTCTATGGGGAGCTGATAGGGAGCTGGAGCCTGGCAGCCCTGTGATTCCTTCCTCCCAAGTGTGCAGCTCCTTGGCAGCCTGGAATCCCAGGTGCCCCTGGCTCCCTGGCTTCAGGGCAACCAGCCAGGTGGACTGTTCCAGACCCAGTGCTGCCAGTAGAGCTGGGTGGAGTGCAGTAATTCTGTTTTGTGAAGGATTTTGAAATTTTGTTTCAAACTGGAATGAAACAAAAAGTCTAAGACTCAAAAGCCTTCATGAAATGGAATTACTGTTCTCTCAGCTTTTGTTACTATGGTAAGTCTCACTACGGGTGGCTGCTGGTATCATTCCTGGATTGTTATTGTAGTATATGGAGACAAAAAATCCCCCATGGAAAAGGACATATTCTATTCTGGTGCAGGTTCACTTAGACAACTAATCAGCCTCCATCTTGTAAACTTTCACAGACACACAGCCACAGACACATACACTCCTACCCAGCCCTTGCTGGAGCATGCTCAGTACAGCATGCTTAGGACAGCTAACAGTTAATAACTATGCTCACATTGGCCACTCGGTGGTAATAAGCATAATAAAAATACCTACAACATTATACCCTTCCCTCTTTAAAGTATTAGTAAGAGTAAATTTAAAACATTAACATTATGACAACAAAACAAAAGATTCTAAATAAGAGGTTGGGGTGGATTGCTCTAATCCTCAAACAATTACAAGGGCTTATTCTGCCCTCTCTAGCATAGTTGCCTTACTACAAGTCGAGTTTGTCTCTAGATTTGGGAGATTCTGCATACAACTGTCTCTGCAAGCTTAACTTCCAAGTCTGCTGTAGTGGTTGGGACCATTACAATCACACTATTTCTGGATGTAGCAATGGAGTAGTCCAATGACTCAATAACATCTGGTACCTCAACATCCAAATGAGAACTCTCTACAGGCACTGAAGATGGTATTGAAGATTAACCTGATTATGATGTCTACAAATGTGCATCCCATCTGATAACTCCATGTCCCAAGAATATGGTCCCACCTACAGCTACAATGCTGATAACCAGCAAGGGTCATTGCAAAATTTAAGAGCATATACTGCATTACCTACACTTAACGTTCTTGGTTATGCTCATATATCATAGTATAAATTTTGTGATGTCTGATTTTTTTCTCACCTTTGCAGCTTCTCTACAAGGTGTAGAGAATCCAGATGAGTTCTTAGTTTCCTTCCCATTAAGCGTTCTGCAAGTGACTTTCCTTTTGTTGCTTGTGGTGTCACACGAGACTGGAAAAGAAGACTGGCTAGCTTAGCTTCTATGCTACCATATGCCATCTACTTCATTCCCTCTTTTATAATTTGCCCAGCCCATTCTACTAGACCATCTGGCCAGCTTGGCGCTTATGCCATCTTCTTCATTCCCTCTTTCATGGTTTGCACAGCCTTCTCCACTAGACCATTTGAAGAAAAATGGCATGGCACAGTTATAATGTCTTTGATGGTGGGTTTTTCTACATAAATTCCTGAACTACAGCACCAGTGAACTGGGTACCATTGTCACTCACTGCTGTCTGAGGCAATCCAAGAATGGAAAATGTAAGTCAAAGTGTAGATTTGAGTGTAAAAGAGGACACTGTGTGTGCCTCAATCCCTTTTGAATGAGCATCAATTATTATTAAAAGACTTTCCCCATAAATGGACCAGCATAGTCTACATGAAACCTCACCCAGGGTTGTCAAGACCATGCCCATTGATATAAAGGAACTTTCAGTGGAGCATGAGGACTGGATTGGAAAACCACACACTGTTGCACAAAAGTCTCAATCTTCTGCTCCATTCCTGTCCACCACACAGAACTGTGTGAGAGCCTCTTCATGAGGATAATACCAGGATCTATTTCATGTAAAAACTTTAACATCACTGGTGTACTTACTGGCTGGCATTTTACCCCTTACTGTAACAGTTTGTATATGGAGTCAATATGGACGCCAAGATGGGTAAAATTTACCACAATAATTTAGCAGGCCTAGGAATGATCTCATTTCATACCCTGACTTTAGTGGTGGTGCTTCAGTAATGGCCCCTACCTTCTCCTTTACTAGATATAAGCTAGTTGCATCAATTTTTGTGCCCCAGGTAAACGACTTCAGCAGCATGAAAAATACACGGCTCCGTCTTTAGATGCACACCTGCATCAGCTAATTTTTGAAGTACCTGATCCAAGTATTGTAAGTGTTCTGACTCAGATCACCCTGTAATCAGGATATCAGCAAGGTATACACAGATATGTGGCATGCCTTTGAATAAATTGTCCATTGCCCTTTGAAAAATATCAGTAGCTGCTGATACTACAAATGGGAGGTGGTTGTAACAAATCAACCCTTTGGGAGTGTTGATCATTAAATAGGGTTTAGAGCTATTATCCAGAGGGATTTGGAGGTTGGCATTAAGTTAATGATTTTTAAATTGATTTTTGTGACAGTCTCCCCCCCTAGATAATATAGGGTACAGGTCTTCAATCCTGGGATGCAGATATGTCTCTAACTTGACCACACAGTTGACTGTGAACCTTGTAGTCCCTCACTCTACCATCTGATTTCAGCAGTGAAAGAAGAGAAGCAGTCCAGTCTGAGAACTGGATAGGCTCAGTAATACCAGCTGACTGTAATCATCCCGGTTCTTGGTCAATCTTATGGTGTATGGTACTTGTCTTGGTTTAAATAAACATGATTTAGCATCTGGATCCATGGAATTTCTACCAGTGATGTCTTTCAAAGTACTGAGACCCTCCCTGAACTGCTCTTAATGTTTTTCAAGAAATGCCTCTACCCCTAGTGTATGGACACAGTCAATGTCTGCTGTAGCCTGATGATGTTTGCTGATGTCGATATAGAAATGTGCTGAAATGTAAGTAGGACAAGAAATGTATTTCTTGAAAATAGGCTTGACAATAGTCAAGTGAGACCTGGTAAAATATGAGTGAAGTGAAACAATTCAGAGGCAAATTGGAGATAAGTTAGGGCATAACCCTAGATCATATTGTAAACATGTTTTGGTCTGAATTGTTTTTTTATGAGTGCTGTAAGGCGGTCGTGGTTCTCTCCCCATCCATCAGGGAGGGAGACCACACTCTCTCACTGCAATGCTCCATTCTGGGGATATTAGCCAACAGTTAATAGGTCCAAGCCTGCAGTCCAGGCCAGGCAGCAGTAAATCTATAGGCCTGGCACCCTCAATCAGGGAGGCACCATAATCTGTACAAGGCTCTGGCTTGTGGTCAGGCAGATCAGTAGTGAGTCTGTTTGCCCAGGGCCTTCAATCAGGGCAGGGCAGGGCAGCAACCAGCTAAGGGCTCTGGGCTGCAGTCAGGCAGAGCAGTAGTGAATCTATCTGCCTGGGGCCCTCACTCAGGATGGGGCAGCAATCAGGTACTGGCCCTGGCCTTCAGTCAGGTAGAGCAATACACCAGTCTACGGGGGTTTAGCACTCTGGCGAGAGACCCAGTCAAACCATCTGGGGTCCTAGCTTGGGCGAGCGCCAGACCAATGCAGGCCTCCTGGCCAAAAGGTGAGGAGTCTGCCACCCCTTACGGTAGGGTGGCAGAGGGTAGGGGGATGCAGGCCCACCCACTCCACTGCGTCCCAGCCTAGGGCCCTAACAGTGGCGGAGTGGTCTACCACTGGGTCAGCGGGGAAATCTAGCTGCAACACGCTGGCTGGCTTGCAGTTAGTAACACAGCCAAACCCTATGTGGCTTCCCTAGGATCCTTCCTACACACCCAGTCAGGGGGTACCTGGGTTATCGTTTGCCTCACTGGGGTAAACGTTGAGTGGCAGCCCCAATAGCTCCTTGGTTGACTGGCAGCTCTGGCAGTCCCTCTGGGTCTCTGCCTCTGGCACTGTAGCAGTGTCTGTCAGGTCTGGGCTTTAGCAGTGGGGGTGGGGGAGACATCCTGCTCCTTTGGCAGCTCTCTCCCAACTGACCTGGAAGGCCAGCCTTTTATATTTCCAATTCCTGTCCCACCCCTCTGCTGCTGGTGGGGCAGCTGCGGATGTCCCAGTTCTGCCCACCAGGGGGCGGTTGCGGTTCTCTCTCCATCCATCAGGGAGGGAGACCACACCCCCAGATATAGTTCTTTATATAAAATATTAATGCTTTGAAAAATGCTATCTATATTGATAGGGCATTGATGCAGACGTTAATTAAGATGAGGCTTAATATTAAACAATCAATGAGAAGGTAGAAAATATTTAATTATGATAAAAAGGTGAATTTAAAGCTAATGAATTAAGTCTCATTATTATAACTGATTATAAAAGCATAGTAGACTGGTTTTAGATAGGCACTCCCATCCATCATCAAGGTATCATTAGAGAAAGTATTATACCCATCCTTGTCATTCAGGGACTGATCACTCAATGGAGCTTTTAATAGAATCATAGGATTGGAAGGGACCTTGAGAAGTCTTCTACTCCCGTCCCCTGCATAGGGGCCATGGGTAAGAGGCAAGGAGCGGGGCAGGCCTGGGATGCAAGGCCGCAGAAGGGAGCTTGGGGCAAGAGGGGAAGCAGCAGGGCTCCGCGGGCAATGGGAGGAGGGCAAGGGGAGGCAGCAGGGGCCAGGGGACGTGGGCGGGGAGCTTGGGGAGGCAATGGGGAAATGGATGGCATAGCAGTGGGGACCAGGTGCGCCAAAATACAAGTTCTCCCAGGGCATCATTTTCCCTAAGGCCAGCCCAACCAAGCAGCCGGGACCAGTGCAGAGAACTGTGGCCTGCAGCATGCAGGGGGTCAGACCAGATGATCATAATGGTCCCTTCTGACCTTAAAGTCTATGAGAACTGAGTCCCATGTTATTGGTTATGTTTGTTGGCTTAGATATATTTTGCAGAGAGATGTTGTGTGCTTTGTATTGAGACTTGGCAGAATTCAATTTTTATTCTTTGAAAACTTTTTTGGATAATAGAATGGTTTACTTTTAAGCTTTTTTTTTAGATATTTGTCAATTTAAATGTTCACAGTAGTGCAAAATTATGGGTGTTAAGCATTTTTTTTATATTGATATGAATTTGCACAGTTATGAGAAATTGTGGGAGTCGGACAATAATTATTTAATGACAGTAGATGTTGAGATACGAAAACTTAAAGCATAAAATTTCAACACATACAAAGTAAATATCCTTTAAACTCTAATAAGTTCTCAAGTAGCACTTTTCTTACTTTGCCTCACTACACATTTTTAATTTATAGATGTGTGTGTACAGTGAAAGTGATATTTTTCTACAGTTACTGATATAAATCTAATCTTTCCAAACCTATTTATTCTCAATTAGTTTTCAATTGTCTTAAACTACCACTGAAGAGGCCACCAGAAACTGGTTGCTTAACAGAGATTGTTTTATCAAAGATGAAGCAAAAAATTGTATCCAACAGATTTGGGGATACTTGGAGTAGTCTTTTAAGTCGGGAAGCAGGCAAATAAGAAAGTTCTTGGGTACAGGTTTCACTGTACTATATTTTTACTTACGCTGTGCACCTTTAATCAATATTTGATAGCATCTCTCTCTCTCCTGCAATATGTATTATTCCTCTGGGTCTTGCCTTAGCCCCTTCAGTTCACCAGGATTATAAAATTCCTTTGTGTACATCCCAAAAGAATTGAGCTGTATCAAGGCTTCAGCCTTCAGTTTTTGCCATTTGTGAATCCCAGCACAAAGAGGTTAAAGTATTAATAACATTTTTCATATATGCTGGAGAAACGTTATGACTGTATTTTCTAATTCTGCTTAATGAGTTTTGGGTGCCATTTAGTAATGATGACCTTTACAATCCATATATCTGAAGCCTGATTTATTCTTCCCTCTGTAATAAAAACACGCTTTTATGGACAACTCTCTCTCATCTCTGTGACTATAACAACACTTAAAATTCATCCTTCAGCTTTGTAATCTTTTAACACTGAGCACAGTGTGTTCTTACACATCGTAGATACCTTCATTTTCAAAAACATTTACACTTTGCAGTTCTGCAAAAGGTCTCGCTGCAATTATGGATCAATGTGTGGTAACTGCACTGCAATTTGAAACAATACATGTAGTACTAAGGACCCATTTCTTGAAGAAATGACTTAACCACTTTCCAAAGGATTTTTTTTTATCCAAGCCAATGGCTGTGAAATTTACTCCTGATTGTCTTTAAATAAACAAAAATCATATAACCTGGAACAGACATGAAAATATTCTCAAGTGCATCAGGGAAAGGCTCAAAAACTGTTGCAATAACAATAAGTCTGATGAAATAACGGCCTCTTTATGCAAAAGGAACAGACAGTGCAGAGGATCATAGAGCAACTGTGCCTAGCAGCTGAGACTTGACAAATTGGAAACATGTTTTATGTAAATCAAGAGAAAATCAAAACAAAATGGTATTCAATGTGCAAAACCAGTTTGCCATTGAGGCTGATCTGAGCTGAGACCCACAGGCAATTTTACATCTGCTACAGCAGCTAAAAGAGATGTGGCCTTAGAAGAGTGGGTCAGGAAAGGGGATACTATGAATGGGAAAAAATCCATTCAGATCATCCTGTTGAGCGGTTGGTAGGACATGGCTTTGGACCAGCTAGCCATCACACTCACAAGAGGCCTCGGAGGTTCAGTGACTCCTTCTCCCCTCCTCTGTATCTTTCTTTCATTTTATCCTCCTACTGGGACCCTCCATCCCTCATTCTCAGTTTCACTGGATTCATCCATCTCTCTTTGCCTCTCCCTCCAGCTGTCATTGCATCAGGTGTTCCCTTAGTGAATACGCATTGCTTGTCCCTGGGATTTCTCCCTCCAGTGTTCCTCCGTGTGAATCAAAAATTTTTGAATCAAAAATTGAAACATTTAATTTTAAAAATATCAAAATTAAATATTTTGTGTTCATTTTTAGGGTTTCTTTTTTTTAATTTCCAAACAAAACCATTCAGTGAATTGAACACAAATTTGTGAAATGTTTTGGTTGATTCGAAAAAAAAGTTTCATTCTGAAAGTCTCGCCCAGCTTTAACCATCACCATTAATTAAGCTGAAATCTATCTAACACAATAGGGTCCTTGGTAGTGGACTACAACCACCCTGACTAAATTGGCCTTCAACATTGGTTCTCTCCTTGTAAGATAACTCCCTTCTCTTCATGTGCCAATATATATTTATGCCTGTATCTGTAATTTTCACTCCATGCATCTGAAGAAGTGGGTTTTGTACCCACAAAAGCTTATACCCTAATAAATATGTTAGGCTTTAAGGTGCCACCGGACTCCTTGTTGTGTTTTTGTGGATACACACTAACACAGCAACCCCTCTGATATATAAAATATGGTCCTAGTTCATGACTAGGGCTCCAAGGCACCTAGAATAGCATTAGGGTATTTGTAATACAAATAACATATAATGATAATATGTTACTTTGAAGCTGTTGTCCCTTCCATTTCCCGCTGCCATTCAGTTTAGAACTAATTTGTATGTCCTTTCATCAGAAAGTTTCACAGTAATTAAGCCATTGAATATAATTTCATTCACATATTGTACAATATACCATTTTCATGTAAAAATTAATTAAACAGTTTTACTTGGCATGTCTAGTGAATGGACTGAAAATTCAGTTAGCGCAATTTTTTTTGTTTATGAAATTAAAAGTAAGGATTTACAATACTCAAAACACTTGTATTAGAATTCATTATTGGTTTCTGTCATGTACAAATTATTAGTTCAGGTCTGCTAATAAAGAAGCTCAACCCCAGGGGAAGCTGTAAAATAGTGTGGAAATCATACTTTACGGCACTCCATTAAAAGAAGTTGTAGCCTGCTCACACAGGTTGATACACCCATGCTACCTGACTTCTTCCCCCTAAGCCCTAATCTTCAAAACTCTTTCTGGATCAGGCAACTCAGTAATGCAAACAAGACCTAAGTGGCTTAGTTATAAATGGCCTAATGAAGACTCTGGCCAGGAAAGGGATGTAGGGGGCAGGCTGAGGTGCTCTGAAAGTTTTAGCAGCAAATCACCACATCTGTCTGGAGCCAGTGTGCTTTTTTATGAGTGTTTGGCCAAGGACAATGACACACAACCTCATCCACATTTGCGGGCTAATGGTGTACTCTGTGAGCACGTGTTGCGATAACTCATGAACCTGTGACCCTTCAACTATGCTGTTTTAGGACATTTTCACCTAAGCACATATAGACAATTCAGTGGGGAAAAAATTAGCAGGAAAAGCATCAGACAAGTATGAATGTACCCCAAACATTTTGCACTCTTAGCCTGTCTTTCTTTGTAAATGTTTGCTTCTAGTGGGAATATCTTGTATTGTAATAGTGGTAACTATGGCTCCCTCACTAAACAAGCTCACATATAAAGAGAAGATTCCATCATACCCATCATCTCGCCATGTCCAGCAATGCAGCACCCTTGTCCCTTGGCCACCATAATAAACCAGCCACCACCAGTGCACTTAGCAAACGCAGCAATGGACCCTGCCACATTTGCCCATGGTCAGCTGACCAGAAGAGCCACCGGCAATGTGGTGAATGCAGTGCATTTGTATGTACTGACCACTCCATATTGATGCTGATGTGAAAATCACGTATAGTGTCATTGAATGAGACACTTGCTAGTTCTTTCAATTTGCCAGTTAAAGCTCTTTTTTTGCATAACAATTAAATAATTATTCCTGAATGCATTTGGGGAGGGGAGAGGGGCGGAGTACAAACTTCCTACACAACATAGTTAATGTAATTTTTTCTCAACACGGGCTGACAGGTCATCAATTTCCCCACTGTCTTTATGCTCTCCCCGACTTCTTTCCCAGGATAAGTCCTTAGTTTATTCAGTCACCAAGGCAGGCCTTTCCTGGCACAGAGCCAAATTCTGGATGCACATTAAAAAGGCTGTCCACTCAGGCACTCTGTGGCACTTGCAGGAGGCAGACTCCTATATAATGTGGGGGAGGCACATTGCAGATCTACAATAACCACCATGCCTTGCTTCAGTGGATTCATTTGTTTGATCTGAAGCTCATCTCTTTGCTGCGTGCAGGCCTGCAGAATCTTCCAATGTGGCCACTCTACTTCCTAGCTAGCCAGTACTGCAGACACAATATGATTGTTACATTTTTTTCAACCTTTAATTGCTACTCAGAGAGCCACTGTATGAATGAGGCCATATTGCCTAGGCCATTAGAAGACTGACTGGGAAGAGAAGAGAGCCTATTCTGGGCATTCTGGTTTTTATTTCCTGTCTTGGTGGTTCATTTATTAAACTGTTGTTACTGTATGTGTTGATTCATGGTGCAAGAGAGCTCTGTGGAATCACAAGACTTGAACATTAATCCAGGACACTCAGATATTTTTACAATGCCCAATCATTTACACGTTTGGGAGGTGAAAAAGTAAATAAACGTAAGATTAATAATTTACCCTTATATGTAGCTTTTCATCCAATGCGCTTAAAAGGCTTTGCTAATATTATGTAATTCAATTTCACAACACCCTGTGAGTTAGTTATTTTTGTACAGATGTGGAGACTCAGATAGCGAGTAAGATCTTATTTGTTAGAGGTACGGAGCACACAGTACTCCAACTGCTCAGCAGGCAGCACCTCTGACAATCAACCCCTAAGTGCCTTATCCAAGTTATTACTATTTATCAGCTGTATTATGATAACAAGAGTCTGGTCCCTATTGTGCTAACACTGCACAGACATGTGAAGAGAACATAGTCTCTGTCCAAGAAAGCTTAGAGTCTATATGACAAACAGGAGGCAGTAGAGTACTCAGACAAAACAGACAAACAGGTGAGGGCTTAGTTGAGAGGATGAGCTAATGATAAAATAGAGCTTAGCAGAAATACATCATCATTTGTTTAAACAATGCCACTGGGTTCACAGAACAACTCTGTAGCATGGGTATAGAACCCAGAAGGCATTGAATCCTAATCTGTGCTCTAGTTACTCTTTTGGGTCCTCGTCTTAAATATTAATTTATTTAGAGAGGGACTGGAAAAGGTGCAAAAGAAAAAAATATGAAATTGGTTAGTTCTTAACCATCAAGACATATACCTTATTAACGGTCTTATATCTTGGACCATCCCCTCATTTTTGGTTGTGTCATATTGCATCATGTCAGTGTCTAGTTGCATACACTTCGGATCAGGGATGGTGTCTGTCTGTTTTTCAAAGGTTCCGAACACAATTTAGAAGCTCAAAATAATGTAAAACCTATAATAGTGCTGTAAATGTATACACAAGAGGGCTACATGGCTACTTGTTTGCTAGGCTTATTTTTGCTTGATGTTACTTCTTGAAGCCATAGCAATAGCATAAATTCTCTTGAAACAGGTGGGAAATGTTTCTGGTGATTGATCTAATGAAGACTGTGCATATTTACTAATCCAGGTAAGAAACGTTGGGACAAAATTTCTTCTGCTACTATGTGGTCCATCAGATAGTAAAGTACAATATCCACTGCTATTTTTGTTGTGTTGAACAGGTGTCATGGGCAGAAAGTGACTAAAAAAATGGCATTATCTGCTCAACAGATCTGTGCCTTTGGTATATTCCTAGACTTCTCTGCTTGCTGTTTTTACAAGAAACGGCCTGAGTTCAGCAACTGAATCCAGGCTGGCATAGGGTTCTACCTGTGCCAATCTAGTTGCAGGCATGACTCTAAAATGTTACTTCCATTCCCCTACCCTTATATTGCAGTCCAGGGTTGGGCATATATTTCATTACATTTTTGGTCAATTCATTTTGTGAGTCAGTTTGCAAGATCCACTTTGGGATTGACATGTGATGCAGAAGTATCCAAGATTCTCCACCCTGAGGTCCAGTCGTAGTCGAGGGCTGAGCTAAGGCAACAGCACCTGCAAGCAGAAGAAGCATCAGGTAGCACTTTCCACTGAATGGGATCAAATAGAGGCATAAGCTTCCATCATCTTTTGGCTACCCTCTCTCAGTGTGACTGGGGCTTGAAGGAATGCAAATGGGCCTTACATCCGCAGGAGACCCATTTGTTCTGTAGAAGACATTGACCACTGGCTTTACAGCAGTGTGGTGGGGATATGTCTTGCACCTGGCAATGCAAAGAAGTTGCCTGGGTGCCCTGCAAGGGTGGAGGCAATTGACATGAGCATCTCCCCTAACAGGCTCTACAACTGGTCCTGCCACTTGAGTTCCTCATCCCCTACGGTTCAAAGGAAAGCATGGTGAGTAGAATGTGATTTGTTTAGCCAATCACAAGCAACCAACCCAATTGAAAATTCCAAAAACGAATGTGAAAATTATCACACATTTGAGACACCCTAGTACCAAAATAATTTCAAACAATATTTCATTAAACAAAAAGGAAGACTTCCTAAAATGTAAAGTACATTCCACAAACTTACTACAAACTGGAAAATAGGCAAGTTACAACACTATATCCATTATGGATATTTCACCCAGAGCTACAATGGAGTCAGTAAAGCCCTTGGAAAGTTCTAGTTTGGTTCCTGCATCATTAACAACATTTTTAAGAAAGTTCCAATTTCAGAATGTCTTTATTTTATTACTGATGATGCAGACGTCAGAAAAGGAATGGCTTGACTTCAAATTCCAGGTTGAGTCTGAAGGGTTTGCTGTCTGGTAACATTTTTACCTTTCAAGATGATCCAATTTACTTTAGAAGTCCCTTGAGAGACATTAAAGAGTGAACCTCACAATGCCATTTTTACAGTCACTTTTTGCTCCTGCTTCTAGTGCATTCAATGACAAAATCCTCTTTGATTTCAGTGTGGGTGGAGAGCAGGCCCTTTAAGCTTATTTATACTGCCTGATTCTCCAAAAGGTATAGTAGATGGATATTCTTTGCATTTCATGAACACCATTTCAGATTAAGATTTATCTGTATTCCATATTTTCAAAAGGGGCAGATGTTATTCTACAGCAAAATATTTATAGTTTTTTCCCCAGTCTCTCCCCCAAAGAACCCTCCAAGTTCAATTTAATTAAAAGATGAAAGAGTTCCCATTTTCCCATCAAAAAAATTCTATTCACTTTTAAAATGTGAAGAAGTACAGTATGCATTTCCATGACCTGTGCTATGCAAGTCTGGTGACCTTTCTGGAGAAAAGTAACAGATTTCAATATCCAGGTAACGGGTTAATTTATCCAACAGTTTTCATAAGCACTAAGTTTAATCATCTTTGTTTAGGTTAAGAAAAAAGAGAGATGGTAAAAGTGCATGTTTCTATATGTTTTACAGACAAGAATTTTTATGATCTGTTCCTTGGACTGAAATGAAAAAAATAATTTTAGTAAATACAAAGAAGGTTGCATGTCCTGTTATTTTCTATTTGTGAAAGTAATCTAAATCTTTCCAATGTATTTGCAAGTGCATGAGAAGATTGAGAAAATATGATGTATTTGGAGACCCCACAAAAATACTGAATTTGTTTGACTGATTTGGTTATTTTCTAGACTCTGCAACTGGCAGGGCCGGCTCCAGGCACCAGCGAAGGAAGCAGGTGCTTGGGGCGACCGATACAAAGGGGCGGCACTCCGTCCGGTATTGGGGCGGCACCTCTGGGTATTCGGAGGGAATTCGGCGGCGGGTCCCTCAGTCTCTCTCTCCCTCTTTGAGCTGCCGCTGAATGCCATCGAAGAGGAAGAGAGGGAGTGAAGGACCTACCGCTGAAGAATGAAGTGACACGATTGAGCTGCCGCCGAAGTGCCGTCAATCGGTTTTTGGGTTTTTTTTGCCGCTTGGGGGGGGCAGAAAAGCTGGAGCTGGCAACTGGCATGGACTTTTAACCTCAATTTCTAAAGAGCACACATTCTTAAAAAAGCAATTATCCATTTTTATTTTGTTTACATTGCACTGAAAATTTACATCATACTTTTACAAATCCTTTTTTTTTTCATAAAAATATACTTCTTTACAAAAGTGTATGCATTAATATAAGAGGAGTAGCCAGTTGCAGAAGAAACATTTTTAAACGAGATCTCAAATGTACTAACTTTAACATTAATGAATGAATCATAGTTATTGCAGTCATTTGAATAAACAAGAATAAATAACAACTGATGGTAGAAAATAGAAAACAGCATCCTTTCAGTAGAATACAGTTTTTGACAGAATTGTATGAATTTTCAAAATAAAGTGTTGTAAAATGGTTTATAAGATATTCATCAAACATTATAGAAATCCAAGCAGCAATCCTGGGTACAATGATTTTTGGTAGGCACTCTCTATTACGGTAATAAAAAGTTCAGATTTTTCACAGAATTATTAATGCCTGAAAGGGACAGTAAGAGATAATTCACACTGGCTAACATACAGCATTTATGAGTCTAAAATTATTTCATGCTATAAAAGGAAGACAATGACCTACAACAAATAAATTACTGGGGTTACCTCTGGATAATTCTGTTATGCAATAGCTGGAAAACTAAAGATCACATTCCATTGTTTGAGAATGAAATGGTTCTGCAATTTTTGAAACCCGCCTTTTTAGGGTGGTGGTATTTGAATCATCTGATGGATTACTCCTAATAAAACCATGGCTTTATTTTTAAAAACCACATCTTTCTATTGAATTGCTGCAATATATTCAGTTTTGAACAATTATTTTTAGGGGTTGCTTTCCTCACAATATTAACTTGTATACCAAAACAAAGCATTTTCAAATTCTGATTAGGCAAGACCTGTGGGCCAGATCCAAAACCCATTTGAAGTCAATGGGAGTCCTTCTATTAACTTCAATGGTTTTTGAACCATGCTCAGTGTAAGCATTTTAACACAATGTAGAAGTAGTAAAATAATACTGATCATGTGATACAGTGTAGACAACAGTGGTATGGACTGAAGTGTGGAGCTTTATGTTCTTCATATACCAACTTGATTTCTAGTGTTACTGTAAACCGTAAATTTCTAAACTGAAAACTTCAAAAAGGTTAAATTTCTGTAAAAACAGTGTAAAAAGGTCACTCTTCCAAGTGATCTTCAACAGTAAGGAACATTGCTGCATGACAAAACTCAATTAATGTGGTGCACCTTCACATCATTCATTGTAAAACTGATGTCTAGTGGCAAAGGTCCACAGCAAGGAAATACATAGAAGCAGAACTATCCCTGTTACCAGCTGCATGTGTTGCTAATGGGAACAGAGGAAAGAAACATGGAATGTGAAAAAGAAAGCAAGACATGAATCAGGGAATTAAATAATGAAATGAGAACTGAAAATTTGACACTTATTCTTTCTTGTGTGGTATAAAATTAATAAATTGGACATGAAGGTTTAAGCATATTAAACACTATGTCATTATGTTAGAACATTCACAGGTCTGAGAAAAATAAAAATTTGCTAAACAGGGATGTATGACTGAAAGGAGGGTAGAGTTCAAATTTATGAAAATGATGTAGCTCATGACTGTTAAAGAGAAGTCAGTGACCTATTGTCTCCTGTAAGTATAGCTCTTATTTTCTACCCTATATCTTTTTTTAAACCCAGTCCCTCTATTATAGTTTATAAAGCACAGAAGTACTGATAGTGGATGCTCCTCCAATATATGCAAATACGTTTTATGTTTTAGAATAATCTCCTTTTTTAAAAAAGCAAATAAACTGTGAGTAAGCACTCATGGAGTGCAGCAGATTTTCTGTAAAACTCTCCATGGTAAACATGAAGGACAATTCTGTTCCAGTTTATGAAAAAAAACCACTCTTGTCTATCATCCTCAGGAAAAGGTGACCCAGTAAGTCCTGAAAAATGTGCTTTAATTTTGTATCAGTGAACTATATGTGCACTGTGTTGTGTTTCAATTTCCAGACTTCTGAAGACAAAGCATTACTACATTATACCATTGTGCAGACAGTGTTCAAGTTGGGGTCAAATCGTACAGCTTTTCCTTCTACAGACTTTGCATTTGTGTCATACATGGGGTTTTCAAAAGCAGCTTGTCCATTGTTATTTTCATGAACAGAGCATCCTGTATACTGTGTTTTAGGTGCAGTCCTGTTGAAGAAGAAAAAAGCACAGTGTATTCACAACTGCAATTTTCTGTGGTGATGGGTGTAATATAAGAACCTTAATAGAATGAACAAATTTCAGTTACAAATGTAGAAGCTAAATATTAAATGTTGGAAGCATTCTTTTGCTGTCAAGGATTGCCATATGTATTAAAATAATATTAAAACATGCTTATGAGAAATGTTAATTTTAAAGTGGCAAATATGTAATAATGCCAGGAAAAAAATGGTAGTAATACTCTAAAACTTGGACCACAATCCCAGAAAAACTGGATATTTCTACTAAAATTTGCAGCTGACAGAGTTGACAGTATTTTCTCAGAAATAACACCACATGCAAATGAATGAAAGGATTCTCTTAGGGTTATTGTTTCTCTCTGGCTGTTTGCAAACTCAGTAAAAATATAACTCTTTCTATCTGGAAGAATTTCTTTATGACTAGATGGATTAGAAATGTAAATGAAAGCTTAAATTATTCAGAAATTTATGGCTCATCTATATCACAAGAATAAAGGAGTCAGGGAAACTAACATCATTAAAAGTTGCAGTGTGCCTGTAACCAAGTTAAACCAGGCAGTTCAAGGCCTTAAAGTCCAGCTTTTAAGGCATGTTTAGGTCCTGTGTATACTACAATTTTTAGTCATGTCCTGTAGGACTGTGTTACAATAGCAGGCCAGCAGACAAGTGCTGGTATGGTGTTCCACCAGACAAATGCTGGTATGGTGTTCCACCACTTAGTGACTCCATTTGCCCCTTACTACCATAGTGCAAGATTATTTAGACTTTGAGAAAACAAGATTTACAGATAAAATTAAGGAATGATTCTTAGAGACATAAGTAACACTATCAGTGAACCTAGGATAAGAGTGAATCTCTGAGCAGATGTGGTACTATTGTTAGATAATTGTAGATGAATTACTAATTTCTAATGTGGAACCAATTTCCATAATAAAACCTCTCACTGATATAGGAGTATTAAATATACTTGCAAGCTAATAAACTGTGTGGGGCTTAAGATAAATTACATAAGAAATATGATTCACAATATTGTGCATGTCAAAACAAAATGTAGACAGTCTGCAATAAGTACACACCAACGCTGTTTATGGCATTATTCCCCAGATGCCAAAAATTTAAACTACCCTTGCTTCTCTCATAAAGAGAATAACTTATAACAACATTTGAAATAGGTGGGAGTGAAAGTATGGCACTTTAAAATAACCTTACCTATCAAACAGTACGGCACACCTAAAATGAGGGTAGAGTGTATTTTCTATGCATATCTTTTGCAAAGGAGTTCCCAGGGCAGTTCTTAATTTACTTTTTCTAACATATTAAAGTTTAAGGCTACTGAATAGCTTCAAATACATGACAATACAAAGACTCTATATATGCAATTTACACTTACCTTTGTTTATAAAGGTAAAACCCAAAACCTGCAAATATAAGGGCAAAGAAAGGCACAAGGATAGCAATGGCCACAGAACTACTATTTGTACCATGTGGTTGATTAGAAGAATTTGAACCTTCAGACATGTTAAGACCTAAAAAGACAAAAACATAACATTTCTCTATTATCTCACATCTCACGATTACCACTCCCAGATCCTCACAATATTATTGAAAGTGTCTACTTGTGGAGAAATTAAAATCATCATGTTTTGTTTTGCGTGGGGACCTACAGTACCAAATACTACCTAAATAGCTCCTGGACGGTACTATTTTCCATCTGCATCTGGTGAGCAAAACTCATTTTTTTTCCTTATGATGGAAGGATCTCCCCACAATGATTCATGCCTTTCTCATCTTGAACTTAGATTGCTGTTATGCACTCTTTATGGTGCGAGCATCTGTAACTTTCACGCTATGCATCTGAAGAAGTGCGGTTTTTACCCACGAAAGTTGAGCATTGGCCTGCTAAACCCAGGGTTGTGAGTTCAATCCTTGAGGGGGCCACTTAGGGATCTGGGGCAAAAATCTGTCTGGGGATTGGTCCTGCTTTGAGCAGGGGGTTGGACTAGATGACCTCCAGAGGTCCCATCCAACCTTGATATTCTATGATTCTATGAAATCGTTAGTCTTTAAGGTGCCACTAGACTCCTTGTTTTTACTGAGACACTTGGAGACTAAATTTAGCGCAGAATGCGGCACCCTGCTTAATAGGTGAAGTTTTATGTCAGGAGCAATGACACCAGTGCTCTGGGACCTGCACTTGCTTCTCATAAATTTACAGATGCAATTCAAGGTGTTGGTGTTAACTTATGAAGCCAAAAATGGCTTAGACTAGGTTACTTCAATATCATTATTCAAATACAGTTTATTTGTTAGGTTCTGGAAAATCTGGTACTTGAGCAGATAGAAAGAAAGCACAATAGAAGAAAAAAAGATAATAGCAAAGTTTACCAAAGGAATAGCAGTAACTTGGAGGAAGGCTAAATCACCTCAAAAGGCAACATGGAAATTAATCCTGTTGACTTAATTATACACATTTATTTATATATAAAAATGAAAGCAGTAGGTGAGAGGCAAAGAGTAGAGAACAAATACTGATTGAAAGTAAGAACACGGCTCTCCTGCACAGAACAGAAATAAGGCAACTGTTAGATTCCCTATGGTGCCATGTTCATATCCCCTTTCCCATGAATAAAGAAGGAATTACTAATTCAGTTTAGTAAGTGATTTATAGGCTTCAAACTAGAGATGTTAAGAATCAGATTAATTAGTTAAGGTTTATTCAGTGCTTTGAAGTTGTTAAGCAACATATAGATGCTAAATATGATTAGATACTGCAACTAATAGATTAATTACAGGAAAACGTGAAATTGTTGGCTGGAAAGAGAATAAGCACTGAATTCAACATCTGAAAGAAAATTGTTTATGAACAATAGTGAAATGGATAGGAAATCTGGTTTGGGATAGGAAGTTTTCCTGAAAGACTAGAGGGCTCAAAAATCTTACACAAATTTCACATCTCTTTGGGTGAAATTTTTACAAGAATGTTTTGTATTAAATAAAGAGGTATAATTTAAAACTATTTTCTTATCAGTCATGATAAAGCTATTTTTGAAGAATGTCAAGCCCCCATAATGATTCTGTTTATTAATCATATGAGTTATATTCCTAAATAAATAATCTTGTTATTGTTTTTAGGCAATGGAATAAATTTTTTAATGGAATCAATTAAAAAAAAAAACCCTCTTCAAAGAGTTCCAACAAAGAATATATTGAGGGAATACAAACCTCTGAAAACCAAAGGAAGAGAGACAACACATAATTTTTATAAGAAACCATCAAAAACATCTTGTCAAGACATTGTTGATTTTACTCTTTGATTGATTACCCCCAAATATTTTGAAGAAGATGATTTAGGGAAATCAAATTATTTGCATATCCCTCCAGGAATCGTCTTCTTATAAAATATTCTATAAATATTCCATTTAAAGTACCCAAATTACCAAATGCAGTGGGAGCCAAATTCAGTCTCCAAGCATTGCTCTTTAGAATGACTTAGGGCAGTGAAAAGAGAAAACAAGACTGTCTAATGTGTGATATACACATTAATAAATCCTTCCACCACAACTGAGATGTTAAAGAATGTTCTTGTTTTTATTTGGACAATAAGAGTGAGAAATACATTGTCCCCAAAAACCAGAAGAATGTGTTTTTGGCTCCAGATAAAATTATCATATCTGAAGAGCACAAGGCTATTTAATTAGGGGTTATAATCCTTAAAGAAACGAATTCCTCTTGTAAATCTGTCAGACTGGTCTAAGTGGAACCCCACTGCTTGAGAAACCTTAAGAATATTCAAGCTTGTGTGTGAGCAGAAATATTAGTCTTCAAGAGACAGGATGAGATAATTTATAGTTTAACATTTCTTGTTATCTAATATTTCTTCTTGTTTTATTTGCTTAAGCATGCAAAAAGAGTAAGATCTTTTCAGCAATATTCTATACTGGAAAAAGCAACTAGTGATCAGGTAGTTTGATGTACAATTTAATCTACAGGACAAATAAAGAAGTCCATCCAATTTCCTCTTTGGGGGAAAAAAACTCCCATCAATTTCAATAGAAGTTTTGCCTGTGTAAAAATGGCACAAGGACTTCAGTATTTGGCCAATAGTATTTAATAGGTTGACTGTTCTAGCAAGTATTCACTATAAAAGTTGTATTAATATAAAGCACTGACATACATATACACATATTCTAAGTAAGTACTTACTCTTTATATGATGATCACTATATAGAACATAATACCTATTATGTAAGCATTCTTAGAGAAAGATATTAGAAAACAACCAAAATGAGCCACTTGCCACAACAGAGTAACTATACCTCCCAATTTAACTTTCCCGGTGAACAAAACACCTCTTTTATAGCACAGCTTTAAAAATGATTCTAGGATACGAACCTCACTATACTCTACACACACACCAGTACTGAAATATAGGTTCAGGATAGCCCTTTACATGTAATCATTTAATAAAAACAATGCATAATAAAACTCATTATGAAACAAAACTGAACTAGTTTGACATTAAAATTAACTGAGTACCTAATCTTTGAAGTCCAAATTGTCCATAATCTTTACCCTGGATAAATCCTTGAAAAACATATGTAGCTCCATCAGGTTCAGCAGAAACCTGCAAACAGAAAACACACAGAATCTCAGAATTAAATTGGGAAAACTTGGTTAGAAATGTGAGAGGTGATTATAATCAGGTTGGAAGTGAAATGCCTAAACAGTATTCCCCCACAGATACCCTTGTTGTGGAGGGATATGGATGCGCTGAGCATGGGGGTCAGGCAGGGGTACTAAAGGGACACTGTCAAGCTTAAAAGCTGCACTACCTTTGGAATTCTTTTTAACCTACCTTTGGTACTTGTAACAGCTAAGGCTACTGTTACTGAAAGAAATTCGAGAAAAAAAGTTCTCTTTTTTAGTTTGCTTACTTTGTATATTTGACAGCATTTTGTGTATAGTCGGTCTGCTCCTCCTGTTTGTAATGGATTGTTTCACAGCAAAATGGGAGAGAAATCCCTTTTCAAAATTAGTCAAATGTAATTGTAAAACTCTGAAACTTGCAGGAGGACTCAGGGTATGTTAATACCTGATACTATTTTTTGATTGACTAGATTTCAAGTTGATTCTTGATAACTCCTGAAATTGCCATCTCTAAAGGCCTCTTAAAGACTATTGGTGTTTTGATATTTTTTGTGGAAAAGCACTGCAACACCTAAAAGGCAGATGCTACCATGAATGCAAAAGTTAAGATAGTGAAAGCAACTGTTTCAAAGGTAGACAGGGTGGGATAAAAAATGCCCTACATTCAACTGCCAATAACCCTCTTTTGGTCAGTAATCAGTACTCATTGGACTGCATCATTAAATATCCATAGCGGAGCATATCTATAGTATGAACACAGGGAATTTGCAAGCTTCAGAAATACAATAAGATATATTTTTGTCAGTCATTTTGTTCTTATGCATCAAGTAGTGTTAAAGAGTGTTCACCGGACAAGCGAACAATTTAACAATATATTTCAGATTTCAAGAGATACTGTCTTCTTATACCAGTCTATCTGCATCCATACCAGTGGGAATGTACTTTTAACATACCAGTATAGTTAAAGCAGTTCAACTTCTGTGTTTAGACAAGCCCTTAGGATCTTTGGTAAATCCTAGCCATTTGAAAGTCAATACTTCTAGAAATGTCACCAAAGCGCTAGCTAATCAGCTCCTCAACTTCTCCCACATCACTGCCAAGAATTATTACTCTCAGATGTGATATTTTGCTTCTAGAAATAAACCAAGCAACATAATTGTGCCCACTGCAGAGAGAGATTACAGAGAAGTAGACATTAAAGTGGATACATTGATCTTAGCTTGATGAAAGCATCTCGCTATGATATTACACTCTAAGAATGAGAAAACCTCTCAATGTACTGCAATAACATCAACATAAAAATGAGAGTAGCACTTCCGTTTCACTGTTTACCACTTCATCAAATAGTCATGCCCACAAAGAAGAGGTTGAAAATCACTGTTTAGTGATAACCACATTTTTCCTAAATAGTCCCGCCCCATCTGCAATCGTACAATGATATTTTTTATTTAAATAAATAAATTGGAATTACCAACCAACTTTCATGTGATAAGTTTCTATATTCTTCAGGCCTAATGCACAGACATTATTTTGTATTAAAAACACTCTCTCTCTCTTTTGCAGAAAAATACTCACAAAACCATCCATAGCCCATTTTTCCTCTTTCATCTTGCTCACAGAAGTATGAGATGGTGCTTTAATAAGATATATATGGAGCATCAATCGAGCTTCCTGACTTTTATACACCCCTGTAAAATATAAAACATAGGTGCTTTTTGTTAGTTAAGGTGGCAGATAATTGCAATTTTTTAAAATAGTCTAAGACTCCTTAAAGAGGGCAAAACTGTGGAACTGGTCAGAACATTTTTTCAACAAAATTTTGTTTCGGAGTAATATGCTGTGTTGTTGAACCTGAAATGTTTGGCAGAGATGTACCAGTTTCACAAAACTTTTGCAAAAAGCTTTTTTGTGTCCAAGGAAGGGTGAAACTCCATAGCTATGTGGTTAGTGTACCAGCCTGGGATGTAGGAGACTCCCCTGCTCTGCCTGATTTGAGGGAATCTAGAATGAAAAAAACATGCTTTGAATCAGGCAGAGCAGGCCCTTTAACATGGGTTGTCACCTACATCGCAGGTTACAGAATCAGAGAGACACATCCACACTTCTGTTTCCACAAATTCTATGTTAAAGGTTTTGTTTTTGTTCCAAAATGAAACAAAAACTAATTTTGAAACCTTGACAGTTGCTGTGACATGAAACTGTTGTTCTTTGGTCAGCTCTACAAAACAGCGACTTCATCTAATGGAAAGACTTGGGTATGATTTGTTTTACATTGGAGCCAGAATTGATCATTTTCATACCTGTAGAACAAATGTTCAGAACCCTGATTATATTTTATGCATAGTAAAGAGCTTGGATGAAAATAAAATCTAACATATACTCACTAGCCCAATCTACCTTTACAAACCTGACAATGAAGCACAGACACCACAGAAATAGTGTGCAAAACATGATTATATACATTGACTACTGGTGTCAAACTAAATATTTGGCTGATAATGTTCCCATTTGTCATTCTGCATGTGACTTTTTCGTTATCCTTCATAACCTATGTTAAATAAGTATCTATTCAAGGATGTCTGAAAAATACCAGCAACATTAAGACTACTATACCTTATACATTAATACAGCCTGATTTTCAGAGGTGCTGAGCACCCACAACTCCAACTGAAGCCAATGGGAGACGTTGGTGCTCAGCACCTCTGAAAATTAGACCCATATATGGCTCTTGTTTTGAATTCTTCTGCTTTCTTTAGAAAACAGAAAATCCAAAGGAGAAATTTTCCCAAGATATTCAAAATCCGAGGACACAATAGGCATACACTTTACATCTTATATCAGGTTACAGTAGTGATATAATATGCATTCAAACCACCTATATTAATGATGTTCAGACACTGACTGTTACAAATCTATTTTCAATTTTCTAAAAAGGAGGAAATAAGTGTTAGGTATGGGAAACAAAGCAAAACATTGACAAGGTAGTCAGTGAACAGAAGCCATATTTAAATTATTGTTCAGAAGTTTAACTCTAAGTAACCTGATCACTGTAGGACTCATGCTCCTCTTTCCCCTGCACTGTGATGCAAAGGTGCATCAAACATGCATAAACGGGCTAAGTAGTATGTATGGAAAGAAGGGACGCCTACACTGGATTTTCTCTCCAACACATGCTTCTCTGAGTTAACAATGTATATTTGGGCCTCTCCTGGAGTTTCGGAAGTACAGCAAAGGAGCACACACTCTAGACAGCATGTTCCCTGAGAAAACTTGAGCATTTTAAAAATGAAAACAGTGCCAGAGGAGAAAAGGACGGGAAGCATGAAGGTGCCACATGGGCTGCATGGGGAGTTCTGTGGTGCATGGTAAGAGGAAGGAGGGAGGTGGATATCCCTGGGTGGTATAGGGTTTGGGGTGCTACTGTGACTGCAAGTGGTGAGAGTAGGATGTTAAGAAAGAGGAGCACCTGGGCTTCATGCTGGGCCTACAGGACCTCCCTGCACACACACATACACACACCCTGTGTCAGAGACTTCTGCCTCCCTTTCAATTGTTAGCACAAAAATGTGCCTGATGGGGTGTTTAACTGCAATGACATTCCCAAAAGCAGCCAGCTGTCACTATATGTGTGAGGAAAGGTAGGCGAGAAAACATCTGCCTGGAGAAGGAGGGTGAGAGGTGCAGAGATGACAGGCCTGTATGATTGGCACCCTTAGAGAGAGACAGACCACAAAGGCTCTGCTAAGGACAGCCCAGATGTGCATGGCAATCCCAAACCCACTAGGGGAAATTGAGAGAGGTTTAAGGTGCACTATGCGTGTAATATATGCACATATGTTCAAACTGGCAAAGTATTAAATAAAGTTTACTGGAAGTTGATAGAGAGTTTCAGATCACATTCAAAGGGTTACTGCTAATTAATTTTCACTGGGTCAGCATTTCACTTTGATAATTAACACAAAATATTATCAGCATAGAATTATAATTAATAAGAAGGTAGCACAAGCTAAAATGTTGCCAGATCTCTCCTCTCACTGCCAAATAATGACTACAATCAGGAATATATTAAAAGCTGAAATTAAACTGACAGATTTGAACAGTATGAATAAATTATCTTCCCTAATAAATTCCTTGGACTATTTTTCTGGAAAACTCTAATTAGGTGTAGGGAGCACATACAGGCTCCACCAAGGAATGGGAAAATGTATGGGGAGGTGGTGGAAAATGCTCCATAGAGACAGCCACTGCTGTTCTCTGCTAATTTACACTGGTAGATTGACAGGCACTCCTTGCTCAAATGCTGATGAGCTCCATTGGCATCTGGCAACTGATTCCCTGAGGGACAAGACAGTGCTTGAAATGGGCCAGTATAATAATTAATTCAATTGTGGCAATTTTGCCCAGCTGAACCTGCTCCTTAGGTTCTTCTCTAACTCCTTAGATAGTATCTAGGGTAACCCCAGCAGAGAGCTAGTGAGATGTTTCAGCTCCGGGAGGGGAAAATGTGTACTAAAATCATGTGGTGTGGAGGGACAACGGACAGAGAGAAATGGAGATCTGGGAAAATAAAGAAAGTTATGGGGGCAGATGAGGGGAAAATCTTCATGAGATGGAATGAGAGAATGTAGTGCAGGAGAAGAGGGAAGGAAGATAAAACACTGTGGGAAAAACAAAAAACTGAGTCACCTGGGAAAAAAGATAGTACCAAAAGAAAGTGAAGGAGCTGAGAATAACCAGAAACATGGGTAGAACAAAGCAATTTGTGCGGAACTGAATATGGGATAAACTAGAACATGGGGGGCTTGAAAAAGGAAGGCCTAGATGCTAGGGTGCTAGACTTGGCCTCAGGAGACTGAGATTCAAAATCAGTTCAGACAGTTGAGAAAGTCATTTAACACCCCCAGTGTCTCAGTTTCCCATCTGTAAAATGGGGATAATACTTTACCTCACAAGGGGTTGTGTATGATCCATTAATAATGTGAGGTGCTCAGATAGTATAGTGATGGGGGCCATATAGGTATCTAGATAGATAAAAATGAATTAAAAAAAAAGAAATGGGGGCTTGCAAAATCTTGTTTATATATAAATGAGGGAAGATCAGGTCAACTGAGGCCGGGAAAAGGCTGAATTTTTCAAGCTTCTTGTGACAATGCATGGAGAGAAGGTGTCTTTGTAATTACAAACTAGGCATGCAATTGTGTGCCCATTTCTGCACGTGCAACTGTATTCCTATTTTTTTTATTAAATCAGGCCAGGCCAGTTTTGCTATTAATTTTTAAAGAAAAAATAAAACACTTGAAATTCATCCCCTTTGACATATGTTGTCTGTGCTTCTTCCTCGGTACTGGGGAAGGGAAACAGGGCTGATCCTCCACAATATTTTCAGGGGCCTTTTTTTAATGGAGGTAGAAGTACTCAGTGGGAAGGGCTCAGTGGGAAGGTCAGACAGTGGACACAAGGCAGCCTCCATTAGCAGGTGATGGAGTCTCATCTCGCTATCCTTCTTAGTCCAGGGCTTGAAATCTCAATAGATTTGACAACAGTCCCTGATGTAACCCTCACAAAGGCACTTGGAATGAGGGTCACTTATCAGCACAGACTTCTTGAAGCTAGTGCAAGGCTTAAACTTTGGAGATCAAGGCATGTCCCAGTACTGGGAGTTGGCACCCAGAACAAGTGAGAACTGACAATCTAAGCACACTAAGTAAAATAACAAATAAAACTTACTTTGCAGGTCTAACTAACCATTGATGAGAATACCCTGAAAGGGAGAACTTGCAAAGCAAGCCAACACACTCCAACAACTGATCATGGGTGGTAAGAAGGAACTGAGTAGGGTTGGGGTCAGCTCTGTCCTTTATATTAACACACAGCAGCATGAGGCAGAAAAGAGCACATACATCACCCTGAAGGCTACCATTAAGGGAAAAACCTCTGACCCTGGGGCACTGGGTGTGCACACTCCCAAAGGGGAATGGATATCACTCAAAGAAGAATTGTAATATAAGTCAATATTCCATTATAACTGCTAGGGTATTTTTGGTAGTATTTTATTGTAAAAAGTGTAAATATTTGGCACATAATTATGAGGATCAGAAGTGAAAATAAGAAATTTAAATGAGCTTTTATGATGCGGTACCTGAAAGTAGCAGTTCCATATTGCTGTTAGTGAGTGTGGCATTTACTCTCCCCGATGACGCATTGAAACTGGTCACTGTCAAAGTCATGGGCTGTTTCTTGCCTTTATAATTGTAAGATCCTTTCCATATATAATTTTGGGCAAATACATCATCAGGAACTATAGAGATATGAAATACATATTAATGTGGATTGCAATATTTAGAGTATACAAAGTCACAGATCTCCAACCAAATATGTGACAAAATATGAACATTTTAGTCTCTCTTCCCTTTGATTTTATATATCACTTGAGCCACTGGCTATGATTATTAGTCTAAATCCTCTCACAGAAGGCACTAAAACTGGAATAATCACAGATAAAGTAAACATGCATGTGGATGATATACAGTAATGATGATACATAAGAACCCGTCCACATGTAAATGTCCACTTGACCTAATAATGGACACATGTTGTAATACAAAATTAACTGCACAAAGTATAAATTTAATGGCTGTACCTAAAAGACCAAATTTCACTCAGTACCAAGGTTTTCCATTCCAGCATACAAAGAGATCATATAGCTAGTATTAAATGTGTGTGCACGAATCTCATTCTTTAAATATTAAAAATCATTTGACACATATTCAAATGATACTGTACCCTGGTAAAAATGTCTCTTTTTATCAGGTCACGTTGAAATTACAAAGATGGATATAGGAACCAAACTCTTACTCTTAATGGGAAATTTACTTACGAAGATTTGTCTTATCACTAAATGCGTAAACAAAACCAATGTAAGTTTTATCAAGAGCAAAACATAAGTCACATCCTATGCACAAAATACTGAAGAGATCCTGGAGGAAAGAGGGAATGAATCTCTCTGATTTATATCTATACTAATGAGCCTTTCATATGCACCCAACTGTAAAATGGCTCACTTTCAATAAAGATATTTACATACCAACATAACACTCAAACACAGAAAATGATTTAGCAGCTTAATTTGGTTCTCTGCAGACATTCCTATAAAGCTTACCATGGTAGAGATACCCTTTATTCATTATAACCTGGGGTACTTTATGATGGCTCAAGACACTCACCAACTCAGATATATCAGATTCAATATTCAGCCCCAGATTGGTCAAAGTGATCTCAAAGAGCCTTAGAAAGGATGCCAGCATCATTATCTCCACTTTACATATGGGAAAAGGGAGGCACAGACTGGTACAGTGACTTGCCAAGGTCACCGAGCAGGCCAGTGGCAGAGCTGGGAAGAGAACCTGGGTCTCTTTATTCCCAGTGCAGTGCTCTGTCCAGCAGGAAACACTGTTTCACACTTCAGGATATTTAATACACATAAGAAGCTATACAAGGAAAAATAAGCAATGTTCCATTTGAGTACCCCCTGATACTGGAGACAGAAGATAAATGGGAAGCTGAATTACATATCTAATGGTCAGAAGGTAGGGAAGAAATTTGGCAGAAAATCAGAGAGTCATTCAACATAAATAGAATTTACGGGAAACCAAAGACTCTACATAAATCTGTAGCTAACATCATGAATACTGGAGTCGCCACTAACCAGCAGCAAGTATGCCCCATGTAATTTTTCTTGCCACAAAACACAAAAATATTGGAACTATATGCAAAGGTCTTTTCACAGTACTGACTACAAAGATCTGCCCTCTGCAAATACACACTCACATGTATATGCTGGAATTAGTAGATGAATTAAATCCTCTAGCAATATCAAAGAATGGATGTTGATGTCTCTAACAGAAGCCAAGCACGTTATGTCCTTATTTATCAAATGGAAACATAACACCAAAAGGTGTTAATGGTACCAGCAAGCATGCTTTTGATATCTAGACTATCACAGACACCGTTAAAGTTGGTTAGGGAGACAAAATGTCCTGATTTTATAGGGGCAGTCCTGATTTTTAGATCTTTTTCTTATATAGGCTCCTATTACCCCTCATCCCCATCCCGATTTCTCACACTTGCTGTCTGGTCACCCTAAAGCTGATAGGCATGCAAATGGAAAAAAGCAATTAACATCCTTTATGGAGTAAGTTAGGTGAAACAACAGAAGCCACTGGCCAAGGCACTGGGCCTCATGTGAAGGTCTGAGCAATAACTAACTCAGAGAGAATAAGAGGAGTTTCCCTGGATGCTGATTGTGAATGCAGGGGCTTTGGAACTGACTGATTGCAGCTGTGTTTGTCCGTGTAGATGTCAAAGGCAGAAAGAAACGAGAACGCCAGAAAATCAGTTGTGTGTTGAAAGAGACAGAGATCCTTGGAGTACAGGACTGGCTGGAAAGGCAAGTTTTGAATTGTGAGCAAGGAAACTCCCCATTGGTACTTGGTCTTACTGTGTTTAGGGAAACAGGACTTTGTGTACATGCTTTGTAAAATAAACAGGACTGCACCAAAGAAATAACAGACACATACAATTACTTTCTTCTTCTACTGGAAACCACCTGGAAACTTTGGTGAAACCTATTGGGCGAAGGGGCAACACATCTCTAATGTATTCACAATGCTTTAAAAAAATGCCAAGTGTACCTGGAATACAGAAAATAAATGCACATACATAATAAAAAGGGAAAAATGCATTAAGGAATTAATTGTGCATCTCTTAATCACATTGATAGATTACCTGGATCTTGGATCTGGCAATAGAGAATACGTGGGCCAACTCTTGTCCACTTACTCCCTCTCTAGAGCAAGTGGGCAAAGAGGGGCAAACAATGAGCAGAGCTCCACCCCATAACTTACTAACCCAAGTAGCTGAGCCGGGGATGAGGGGCGTGAGGAAGAAAAGACAGTACATTTAAAACTGATATAGCCCAGTTGCAAATTATTCTCCCCAGGCCCCCAGAAACCAGGGGGAAGCAGAGAAGGAGCTGTTTCTCAGAGGTACCCCTCTGAATTACAGAGGCTCCTGTGGCTTCTCTTAGGATAGTGAATGTGCCACCCATTGCTCAGGGCTATGCTTAAAATTGTAATATAGACCTTAAGAAGCTTGTTCGTTGTATTATAATTCTCATTTATCTTTGTACTTTCCTTGGAAACAAAGCAATCAAATAAAATTAAAGACAAGTTGAACATATTTGATCATCCAATTAAATATATACAGCTGTATAATTTAAATATAACCCCACCCTCCAACCATTCAGATACAATTAAACAGACTTACTTAATTCTTATTCCATTGCCTTAAAGTTTGCTTAAGCATTTGCCTACCATATAACCTGAGATTTTTAATAAGGACATTAACACTCAGAAAATCTAGTCAGATTGCAATGCATTCATTGCAGTGCATGAATTTTGTCTCCTTTCCCCTGTACAAGTAGTAATTGTATTTTTCACAAGTGAAATTCTAGTAGGGCTTATCCCCCATAACAAATTGTCACCCAACTATTGGTTAATTTGTGAGCATCAGGAGAAGCAGAATGTGATACACAATATTGCAGCTGTTCCTGCCAACCTTCTTCCTAAAAGTATCCATTCATGGTGGTGGATTTTTTTCCTCAAATGACTTAGTATGTAAACAAAATACTATAAGTAGAAATTATAAACTGTAAATAATTTTTATTTTAATATATGAAAAGACCCTGAGAGATATGGCAAGACTTCTGCCACATGGCTGACACCCCTTGTAGGAATGCTCAAAGATGTCAAAGCTTAGACCAGAGCTTCAGATAAATGACAAATGTACATAACATGTGAAACTGAAAAGTACTGATAATGCTGTTGGACTTGAAACTGTATATTTAAATACTAAATCTTACATTAACATCGAAATTACAAATTAAGGCTCCAACCCTGCCGTGAGATGTGCTAGTGTGGACTCCTATGCCAGTGAGCAAACAATGCAACTCTAAATGTGCTCAGGGGTCCATGCTAGCAGATGCTGACTCAAGATCTGGGTCTAAAATAATCAAAAATAAAGAAATACAAAAGTTAAGGTTCTAATAATGGAGCCAACATTTACATTTTGGTGCCTAAAGAGAGAGATATAAATCTGTATTTAGGTATCTCAGTACTCATTTCAGAGTGCTGATTCAGGTGTTCATATACCTGCTTTTTTAGGTATAAAAAAGGTTTCCTGGATTGGACCTTTATGCAGGTACACAGATTTAGACATAAATCCTTTACTCAGAAGAGTAGTTACACTGAAGTGAATAAATGTTTACAGGATCAGGGACTTGGATTCTAAAAATAAAGCACCAAGGTTTAATTTGAAAAGTGGGCCCAAATATTAGTAACTTGAGTATTTTCACATAACAACTTGTTTGTAGGATGAGGCTAATAGAGCAAACTACTGTAATTTGGAGAACTTCAGGTATTATGCTCATGAGTGTGGGTATGTTTAAAGTCCATATTGCAGTATATATTTTACAATAAAGGGGAAAATGTGAGGAATGTTTGACTCCAACCATCCAAGTATTCCAGATCAACCACAGTTTGACTGTATCTACATTATCAAATCCCAATCCATGTTAGTTAAATTTCAGCCAGTACTGGCTGAGGTTGTTTGCACACCAGGTACACCAGCTCATATATTCCCACCAAGCCAGCCCCAGGACTGCTTTAGCAAGCAGAAAGTAGGAGCTTTTTTTGCTTTGTTTTATTTTTGTCAAACACCACCTTCTAAGCAAACCAGCACCAGTTGGTTCATTCCTATCTCCTGTCAACTCCTTCATGAAGCTAATCCTGAAGAATTGCTCAGCTCTTCATTAGAGTCCAGTAAAGTAAACTACATTCTGGACAAAATAGTACATTTTCCCAAAAGAAACTTCAGATAAAGAAGAGCTTTGTTAAGCTTTAAAATGTCTTTATGTCCCTTGTACTCTACACCTCTCTAACAAAGGTCCTTAGGTCTTACTATACTTATCAGCCTTACATAATACTGAAAAAATATGGACATGCACATATGGATATGTGTGATATAGAAGAACAAATTTATTATTTTAACACAATTGCCTTTATCATTGCCAAAGTCTGCAAACAGAATACAAATATGTATTTCAGTACAGAGTGAGACATCAGAACAGAGGGGCTCGTTACACTGAAAGAGAAATCACATATGTTTTGTTCGTTTGTTTTGAATGTAAAAAACAAATAACATTTTAATAGGGTAAAATACAACAGCAGGCAATGAACACTTCTAGGGCTACTTAAATTTCTGTATTAGATTTGTACTGATTTATTTCAAATACAGAGACACAAATGAAACAAAATACTTTGAAGTTTACATTACTGATTCTGTGGAGGAGCTAGTGTACACCAACCAGTCCGACTGCTGAAGTCAGTGGGACTTTGCAGATGCACAGAGGTTGGAATTAGCTAATCCTAAATCAGACTCAGTGCTTAAGATTCATAGAATTTAAGGCCAAAATGAACCATTAGATCACCTAGTCTCACCTCCTGTATATTCCAGGACATTACATTTCACCAAATTACCCCTGCATTGAGCCCAGAATTTGTGTTTGGCTAAAGCATGTTCCAGAAAGGCATGCAGCTTTTATTTGAAGACGTCAAAAATGGGGAATCCACCACTTCCCAAGGGATAGTTTGTTCCAATGGTTAATCACCCTCACTTGTTAAAGAATTGTGACACTTCTAATTTGAATTTATGTGGTTTCAGTTTCCAGTAATTGGTTCTCATTATGCCTTTTTCGGCTTGATTAAAGAGCCCTTTAGTACCTGGTATTTTCAACTTGTGAAGGTACAGATACACTGCAATAAAGTCACCGCTCTAGCTTCTTTTTGATAAGCTAAACAGATAGGAACTTCCTCTCTTTCAGAAAAATAGACTCCAAATGTCCATGAACTAAACCCACATGCTAAAAGTTCATGAGTAAAATACAAAAGAGGATGGTTAAGAGCAACCAAATTATATTAAAAATTTAGAGAAGTAAGTAGCAAGATATCACCACAGACTTTTGAAAACACATGGTTTCATAACTGCACTTAGCAACTACTTTGATGTCTGTGCACTATTGAGAGATTAGAGTATGGTTACTGAAGAGCTTTGTTTAACATAAATCAATTTAAGGATCAATATTTACCTGCCAAGAGTTAGATTCAGCCACAGTCCTTTGCCTATGAAATCATTTATGCCAGTACCAAATGAGTCTGAAACAGTGCTATTTGTTTGGTATCATTTTCAACCACTACACTGAGGTATGAGGTACCAGGCAATGGAGTATTGGGCCTGTGGAATAAAGTCAAGTACTCACCACTTAGTTTAGGACTTGGTGTTCCCAAAGCTGGTCTAGGGTCTTTCACCAATATTTTTGATCCAGCTGTTGGAAAGAACAACAAAAAGATGGACAACAAGTAACCATCTGAAGACATTCAGTGGGACATGTGTTCTTAAATCACTTAGGCTTTTAAAATTCTATTAATTCCTTAGCACACAGTACCACCTTAAAGGGGCTGGGATGTACATTTATATCACCAAAGAGGAAAAACAAACCCACATATATATCAGAGAATGTTCAGAGATCTTCAGGAGACAAACAGGATGTATTTGTATAATACAATTTAAAATTCAATATAGGGACTAATCAGATTCCTCGAATTAGTCAAATGGAATTATCTCCTTCCAACTTGAACCTGATTCATGCTAACTGTCTTTTACGTGATGGCACTGCCCAAAAGTTCTGGTTTTCTGGAATGAAGCGTTGAATCCAAAAATCTTGTATTGGAAACAGACTTTCTGTACAATGGACACATGGATCTTTATTACTGAGATTCCTTTTATATCTTTGATCTCCCTTAGACAGATGAAAAGGACTCAATTCTTTTTTCCCTTTAAGTCAATGATTCAGTCATTTTTGAAAAAAAAACTATTTTCATTTCCATCAGGAGGAACAAGAGAACATAGTGCTTTTCTTCTAACTACTTTCCCCGGTGGGAGGAACATGGCTTTTCATCTTTCTCTCTGTAATAGGTAAAATCAGAAAGGTCCCTCAGGGTATGCTATATTTCATTCTAATAAAAGTTAATAATTTTGAAGACATTGCTCCTTTTTCTCATTTTCCTGTAATACTGAACAGCGAGAAGTGAGAAGCTTAGTTTTAACCACTTTTTGACCCATTAATTTGTTTTACAATTGCCAAGATTTGGAAAAAAAAGATCAATCAAATGTTCCAGGTGAAAGCAAAGAAGCAAGAAGATAAACTGTCAATGTTTCATCTCCTGCCTTTTAAAGGATATTGTAGTTGTTAGTAGACCTCTCTAACACCCTCTGACGAGGAGTGGCTTATTGCTTAGGGGCACAGATTCTGGTTTGCTGTGCAAATGGGGGTGCCGTTCTGATTTTTTAAGTTCAGGTACTCCACCCCCATTACCTTATTTTGTATAAAGCGTAGATAATAGGAGCTGGGAGGACACAGAATCCTATCCCCCCAAACTGGAGAGAGGGCATGGCTGCCAGAAAGATTATGGCCTCTAATATCACCTGTATTCCTTTCTGCCACCTTATGCACAGCTGTGGCTCAGTGGATCCACAGAATGTGTATCCCCAAGGACCATGCCCCTGCCAATACTAGAGACAACCATGCACTCCCACAGAGAAAGATGGCATTGAGCTTGTCTCTGTAGTGAGCCCTAATTCTAACCCTAACCCAGCCCCAGCAGGAAGTAAAAACAACTACTGTTGTTTATTTTGAAAGCAGCAGAAGAAATTTCTTGGAACAATTTCCGATTACCCTGAAGTGTCCTTAATTACAAAGGAAAGTATCAACACATTTTAAATATGAGTAGAGGTATTCAATTCAAACAGGCAGTACCCTGAAGTAAAACAATAGAAACACTGGAAAAGAAGAACACACCAAGGTTACAAGAAGGTTTCTTTCACACAAAGATAATATTTGTTTAACGCCACACTTTTTATCTGGAATACCTTGATAATATTTTCTATTAAGCTGTGTAACAGAGAAAATTGGAATTTCCATCCTTTGGGAAACTGTGATATTTCAACAGATCAGGACAAAAAGTTGAAATATCAAAAACGTTCATGGAACAAAAAGTTCAGAATTTTTTAATTGTGACATGGCAAAATATTTCATTTTGGAATTTTTGATCAAAACAAAACATTTAAATAGTCCCAATGTGAAATGTTTAATTTCAATGTGTGGTACTGACCCAAATCATTTAGTTTTGAGTTTGTTCAATATTAAACTACTTTTCCCTGTGATGGCATATTGTCTCGTGGGAACTGCAATTTGGGTATCTAATGCCACCATTCTCTCCTATGGTCAGGCTCCCTGACCAGACTACATCTTCCATGATGTGTCCGTAGCCATGTCACTTTCATGATGTGCTACACTGCTTGACTGGAGGGAAGACTCCACCTGAACAACACAAAAGGGATGTAATCTGGCTGCAACTGGCCAGCCCACGGAGCTGGTTCCTACGTTGATCCCCCTTGGTATAAGGAAGCAAGACTGGATGGACAGATTTCACTATCGTACAGAATTTCTTTATTATGCTTTGTAAATATCAAAGAATTAAAGGGTTAGGTCTTCAGCTTCAACTGTTCTTCATGCTGTTCACTTAAATTCTGAATTTAAATGCAGGCTAAATTTTCATGTTCATTTCTCAACATGCCATCTTTTTCTTCTTATATGGAAAGCACATGTTCCCAAACATTGTCCTGTACAGTAAGTTTTATAACCCCAGAAAACCCAACATCAGCTCTGCATATCAGTGAGTTCTGCAGTTTTGGAAGGCACATACTTATGGTAATGTCGACTGAAGTGAGAGTGGATCCTCTAGGCTTGCATGTCTGGAGTTCTAATTGATATAACATGTACACAAGACTATTGTACAACCCATATGCCTTGTATATGGATATAGGGTACAATTTTCAAAACAGTCCAAGTGACTCAGGAGTCTGAATCCCATTTTCAAAAAGGACTTAGGGACTTAAGTCTTAATGAAAATCACTAGGATGTTTGTGCTAAGTCAAGTGGATCTTTTGAATACTTTACCCACAAATATATAATGCTATTATATGAAATACAGAAAAAGACAAAGTAATATACAGATTTTAAAGACATGTATTTATATGATATATTGTTACTAAATAGCAAGTAAGGGAAAATTTAAAGTTTAATATTTGAAAGTCAGAGGGAGGGGTGGGGGAGCAGAAGGGGTTACCTTCACAAACTGGAACTTTTCCAGTCCATGTGCCATCAGATCTACAGACTCTGTGTTCTGATCCTCCTGCTAGGAAGAAGCCTGACTGACAGGTATAAATCAATGTATAGCCAAGTGAAGGAAGATCCATTCCAGCCACATTAGCGTGAACTGGAGTCTCTGGTTGTTTACAGCTGTGTGCTACAAAGAAAATGTACGTTACTTTTTAGTTGAAATAGTAAAAATATTTCAGAAAAAAACAACCTCAAACATTTTGACAGGTAGTTAATTAAACAAAATGTATTAGCAACAATTACTTATACGTATATGTTCTTTCTCATCTGAGAGCTCACTAAGCACTTCACAGTTTTATAAACTCTGGGCCCAATCCTGTAAGCAGATCTATGAGGCAAACCTTTAATTCTGTGGGACACCCCACAGAGTTTGAGAGTCCACCTTTGCAGATTTTCTGGAAGGCCCAAACACCTTATATATGTATTGATTGCCTTACACAGCAGTAAGAGGCAACCACCCATTGTATGAATTGCAATAATTGCTTAATACCAAGCAGCAACTAAATAAGAGTTTAGAACAGGAAATGAAGAAAAATGGTTACTAACCTGTTCTGAAACAATTGTTCTTTGAAATATATTGCACATGTCCATTCCACTTCAGCTGTTTGCATGCCCTAGCCTCTGAGATTTTCCCTCAGTGGTACCAATTAGGGTAGCACATTCACCCACTGCTCCATAGTGTTACTGTGCAATGGTATGAAAGGCAGAGCCGTTCACACATCTCACAGAACAGCAGTTACAAAACAGGTTAGTAACCATTTTTAATACTTTGAGTGATTGCATGTCATTCCTTTTCAGGAAACTTACAAACAGTTCAATCTGGAGATGGTAGAAGAGTCTGAATAATGACTGAAGGACTACCTGTCCTCCAGACTGTTGAGAGGTGGCATAATGAAAAGTAAAAGTATGTACTGAACACCAAGTTACAGCTCTATAAATATACAGAATAGGCTCTTGAGCTAGAAAGGCTGCAGACGCTGTGTGTGATCTTGCTGAATGCACCCTGTTTGGTGGAGTTACATAGACTGGGAGACACTTCATCATGTCTGCAATTTCCGTTAACAGTTGGGAGGGAGACTGAAACAGTTTAATCCTATCCAAGTTAAAGTCTAATGCTCTCCTAGCATCCAATGCATGGAGTCTCTCCTCATCCTTATGAGCATGAGGCTTAGAGAAGAAAGTTGGTAAGTATATTGCCTGATTGATTTGGAAGTGAGAAATCACTTTGGTGAGAAATTTGGATGAAGACAGAGATATATCTTTTCCATGTAGTGGGGCAGATACCAGGTCTCTCAATTCTCCTACCCTCTTTGCAGAGGTAATTGCTACCAAAAAAGCTAACTTAATTGACAGATGAAGTAACAAAACGGTAGCCAGTGGTTCAAAGGGTGGACCCGTTAGTGTTGCTAACACCATAAGAACATAAGAACGGCCATACTGGGTCAGACCAAAGGTCCATCCAGCCAAGTATCCTGTCTACCGACAGTGGCCAATGCCAGGTGCCCCAGAGGGAGTGAACCTAACAGGTAATGATCAAGTGATCTCTCTCCTGCCATCCATCTCCACCCTCTGACAAACAGAGGCTAGAGACACCATTCCTTACCCATCCAGGTTTAAGTACCAAGGAACAATGGAACCAAGGAACATCTACTTGGGGAGATAACCAGTCCAGAGCTTCAAAAAATGGAATGAGTGACATGGGACTGGAGAAAAGGAAACAGTTACCAGTCGGAGGGTGGAAAGCAGAGATAGCTGCTAAGTGCACCCTGTTGGAAACTTCAGGTATAGCATGTGTTGTATTGGATCTTGGAGTGGAGAATTACCTTTTTGTTGATACCAGAGAGAGAATCTTTTACACTTCAAGTGGAAGTGTACCTAGTAAAAAGTTTTCTGCTGTTGGAGAGGGCATTTTGCACATCCCTTCAATAGATCTCCTACTGAGGTGTTAACCATGAAGCATCCAGACTATCAGGTGAAGGATCTCTGGGTAGAGATGAACGAGGTAACCGTGATTCTGAGAGATTGGATCCAGGTTTGGTGATAGTGTCAATGAAGCCCTGGTAGAGAGGGTCAGTAGCATGGAAAACCAATGCTGGTAAGGTCACGCCAGTGCAAGGAGTATTATGTGAGCATGGTCATATTTAATTTTTAACAACACCCTAGGTAGGAGTGGAAGCAGAAGGTACAAATACATTAGATTGTCTTTCCAGGACAACAGAAAAGCATCCATCAGAGACCCTCAACTGTGACTTGCCCATGAACAAAACTGAATGAATTACCAGCTAAATCATCCCAGCCAGGGCTTTGTCAAGCCGGGCCTTAAAAACCTCCAAGGAAGGAGACTCCACCACCTCCCTAGGTAACGCATTCCAGTGTTTCACCACCCTCCTAGTGAAATAGTTTTTCCTGATATCCAACCTGGACCTCCCCCACTGCAACTTGAGACCATTGCTCCTTGTTCTGTCATCTGCCACCACTGAGAACAGCCGAGCTCCATCCTCTTTGGAACCCCCCTTCAGGTAGTTGAAGGCTGCTATCAAATCCCCCCTCATTCTTCTCTTCTGGAGACTAAACAATCCCAGTTCCCTCAGCCTCTCCTCATAAGTCATGTGCTCCAGACCCCTAATCATTTTTGTTGCCCTCCGCTGGACTCTTTCCAATTTTTCCACATCCTTCTTGTAGTGTGGGGACCAAAACTGGACACAGTATTCCAGATGAGGCCTCACCAATGTCGAATAAAGGGGAACGATCACGTTCCTCGATCTGCTGGCAATGCCCCTACTTATACAGCCCAAAATGCCGTTAGCCTTCTTGGCAACAAGAGCACACTGTTGACTCATATCCAGCTTCTCGTCCACTGTGACCCCTAGGTCCTTTTCTGCAGAACTGCTACCTAGCCATTCGGTCCCTAGTCTGTAACAGTGCATGGGATTCTTCCGTCCTAAGTGCAGGACTCTGCACTTGTCCTTGTTGAACCTCATCAGGTTTTTTTCGGCCCAATCCTCTAATTTGTCTAGGTCCCTCTGTATCCGATCCCTACCCTCTAGTGTATCTACCACGCCTCCTAGTTTAGTGTCATCTGCAAACTTGCTGAGAGTGCAGTCCACACCATCCTCCAGATCATTAATAAAGATATTAAACAAAACCGGCCCCAGGACTGACCCTTGGGGCACTCTGCTTGAAACCAGCTGCCAACTAGACATGGAGCCATTGATCACTACCCGTTGAGCCCGACGATCTAGCCAGCTTTCTATCCACCTTACAGTCCATTCATCCAGCCCATACTTCTTTAACTTGCCGGCAAGAATACTGTGGGAGACCGTATCAAAAGCTTTGCTAAAGTCACGGAATAACACATCCACTGCTTTCCCCTCATCCACAGAGCCAGTTATCTCATCATAGAAGGCAATTAGTTTAGTCAGGCATGACTTCCCCTTCATGAATCCATGCTGACTGTTCCTGATCACTTTCCTCTCCTCTAAATGTTTCATAATTGATTCCTTGAGGACCTGCTCCATGATTTTTCCAGGGACTGAGGTGAGGCTGACTGGCCTCTAGTTCCCCGGATCCTCCTTCTTCCCTTTTTTAAAGATGGGCACTACATTAGCCTTTTTCCAGTCATCTGGAACCAAACCCGGTCGCCATGAGTTTTCAAAAATAATGGCTAATGGCTCTGCAATCTCACCTCCCAACTCCTTTAGCACCCTCGGATGCAGCGCATCCGGCCCCATGGACTTGTGCACGTCCAGTTTTTCTAAATAGTCCCGAACCACTTCTTTCTCCACAGAGAGCTGGTCACCTTCTCCCCATGCTGTACTGCCCAGTGCAGCAATCTGGGAGCTGACCTTGTGCGTGAAGACAGAGGCAAAAAAATCATTGAGTACATTGGCTTTTTCCACATCCTCGGTCACTAGGTTGCCTCCCTCATTCAGTAAGGAGCCCACACTTTCCTTGATTTTCTTCTTGTTGCTAACATACCTGAAGAAACCCTTCTTGTTACTCTTAACATTTCTTGCTAACTGCAACTCCAAGTGTGATTTGGCCTTCCTGATTTCACTCCTGCATGCCTGAGCAATATTTTTCTATAAACTCTTACATTTATATGGAGAGCTAAATCCTGGCCAGACCAGAGACTTGAGTTTGCAGAGTTCCAGGGCAGAAATGTCTGTATCCAGAGTTGAAGCAGATTGTGGGAGAGGAACTCCCACATATACATTGGATGGGACCATCCACCAGTTCAAAGAGGCTAAGACTTCTGTGGGCATCCGAACCACCATGTCCAGGGGATAATGCATCAGGGAGTACAACAAGCCCAGCCAGTTCTGCAGCTTTCTGAAATCTACTGGCATGCCCAGATGATTAGTTTACCTGCAGCATCCTCAGGTTCGGCTGATCGCAGCTCCCACTGGCCGCAGTTCGCTGTTCCAGGCCAATGGGGGCTGCGGGAAGCGGCGTGGGCTGAGGGATGTGCTGGCTGCCACTTCCCGTAGCCCCCATTGGCCTGGAATGGTGAACTGCGGCCAATGGGAGCTGCGATCAGCCGAACCTGAGGCTGCTACAGGTAAACAAATTGTTCCGGCATGCCAGCAGATTTCCCTGATGGGCTGTGTGCCAAAGGTTGCCGATCCCTGGTCTAATGAGACGTCTAACATTGTCTGGAACCTGGTTTGTGCAAGGAATACCCTGCCTTCTTTAGAATCCAATATTGCTCCTATGAACTTTATTCTCTGAAGAAGTGAGAGGACTGACTTTCCCTTGTTGGTAAGCAATTCCAATATGCCAAAGGTGGATTGGATCTTCGCCACACTGGATATCACCTGGTTCTTGGATTGTCCTCTCGCCAACCAGTGGTTCATATATTCAAAGACTTGAATTCCTGATTTCCTCAAGAACATAGCCACCATTGCCATTCATTTTGTAAAATATGTGGAGCTGTGGACAGGCCAAATAGCAAGATTGCAAACTGATAGTGGGATTGGTTGACCATAAATCTGAGGAATTTCCTGTTGTTTTGATGTATTGCCACAGGGAAATATGCATCCTTTATTAGGGTAGTGTGCCAGTAGCCAGGATGCAGGGAGGGGATAATGGAAGTCCGAGTGCCCATGTGAAACTTTATTTAATGCATGTATTTGTTCAGCTAGTATGGGTCTGAGACCTCCTTTTACTTTTGGAATTAGGAAGTAACGAGAATATCTCTTCCCTCTGTGTAAAATAACTTCCTCTATAGATCCCAACAGGAGAAAAGATTCTACCTCCCAAAGGAGAAGTTCTTTGTGAGAGTGATCCATGAAAAGGGATGTGAAAGTGGGGAGGAAGTGGGGTAGACATAAATTGAAGGGTATATTCCATGTTGGTAGAAAACAGTGGTAGGAGAGTCTGGCAAACTGCAACTGCTAAGGTGTCCTCGACGAGAATGTTAAACTGACTGCTTGGTATTCCCAGGCTGTCTGGATGAGTTCAGTGGACAAAAAAGGAGACAAAGGTGGACTCCTTCTGTAACTTTTCCTTTTCCTCCTAGAGTGGTCCTAGTGACAAGGCATAAAGGAAACGTAACAGCAGGACTGCTGTGAATGGAACAACTACTTCTTTGTTAAAGGACTGTAAATATCCAAAAACTTGAGTGTAGCCCTAGAGTCTTTTGGCCATGAAGCCTGTCATCTGTCCATTGTGGGAAAAAAGCACTAGTCCCTCAAAAGGGAGATACAGAATGGTTTGTTGGACCTCCTGAAGAAGAACTCATAACTGGTGCCATGAACATCTATGTACTGTAATGGCTGATGAAGCATCCAATGCACCCTGAGGCAAGAGCCTGGCCACCATTTTTTACTTATCTACTACTGCAAGAAATTCTTGTTTTGCCTCCTCTACCAACTTGTCTGTAAATTGTAATACATTGTCACATAGGGAGAAGTTATAAATAAGGCTCCGTGTTTGTCATGGAGGTCACGGATTCCATGACTTTCCGTGACCTCCATGACTTCTGCAGCAGCCCAGTGTGGCTGGTCTGGGAGCCGCCTGAGCAGCCCCGGGGCCAGGCACGCTGGCTGCTGCTGGGGCAGCCTTGTCCCCCCCACTTTCCCCCAGCAGAAGGAGTTTGAGTGGGGTGGCTCAGGGCTGGGGGTTGGGGCATGGTGCAGTGCTTACCTGGGGGGGGGGCTCCCTAAAAGGGCAACAGCAACTCCCTTCCCTCAGCTGCTAGCTCCACGTGCTGCCTCCACCCACAGGCGCCGCCCCACAGCTCCTATTGGCCGTGGTTCCCAGCCAATGAGAGCTGCAGAAGCGGGGCTTGGGGCAGAGCGGAGGCAACACGTGGAGCTAGGAGCTGGGGTTGCAGATTTCCAGAAGCTGGGTAGGGATCCTGCCCCAGCCCCCCCAAACTCCCAGCACCCACAGTGCACCCCTGAGCACCTGAGGGCCCCCCTCAGGCTGCGCCCTTCTCCCCAACACTCATGGCACTCCCTGGGCCGCTCCCCCCAGCATCCGTGGTGCTTGCCTACCCCCAGCACCTAGACCCCCCCAGCACCTGCGGCACCCCTCCCCCCAGTACTCGCATCGTCCCCCCCGGTCGCCCCCTTTCCATCACCAACGGCGCCCCCAGTGCTGCCCCCATGAGCTGTCCCCCCCAATTTTCTGTCTATGACTTTTACTAAATATACCCAGGACTAAAACATAGTCTTAATCATAAGATCCAAGCAATGCTAGCTGATTAGAAATCTGGAGCTGTGGTAGAACTGTCAGACAAACTTTCCTGCCAATAACACCAAACTTCTTTGCATGTTTTGATTTTGGGGTAGATGCCTGCTGACTCTGGCACTCTCTTTCGTTAACAACTCAGGCTACCAAAGAACATGGTGATGAGTGTAAAAATGTTAAATCCTCTGCAAGGGGACATAATACCTCCACTGAGGGAAGATGGCATTTGCCACAATACTTTTCTAGGCCCCAGAACAGTCTTATTTATGGGGAACATCACTTGAGAAGATCCCAAGGTATCAACCAATCTGCATGAGCTCTCCTGAACTACTTCCACCTGTATATCTACAGAGGAAGACACCCTATTTAAGAGGTCCTGGTGAGTTGTGTAATCATATGGGGTAGGTGAGGAAACACCAGTCACCACCACCTTGTCAGCTGATGAGGAAGAGGGATGCATGGCTGGCTGAGGTGGAGCTTCCCTTCTTTCCTCCAAAGAGGGATTCACTGAGGCAGATTGTCCAAGTTCAGTACTGAGCTCAGTACTGGGTGCGGCTTCCTGCAGCTCTCCTCCACTTTGTGATGTCTGCTGGAGGATGTAGAGGGGACAGGTTGCAGAGGAGATCTGTAGGCAGAAGGAAATCCCCACATGTTCCAATACGGTCATTGATATGGCACCAAAACCCAATTTATTCCCAACCATAGCTCCCTGTTAGCCAACCAATGCAGAAATTCCAGTGGATACCAGGGGTGGGAAGAGTGATGGCTTATGTGATGTGGCTGTGATACATAAGATCCAACTTCCAACTCTGGTGATGAACCTGAGCCATTTGACCAGGGAGGTGAGGTGCTTCTTTGTGCCAGGGTAATGGTGAAGAGGTCTAGAGAGGACTGCCTTGGCAAAATTATTGCTGGCTTGCCTCTTGGTGGTGCCATGCAAGGGAGTACCAGAGTGTCCAGAAGTGCCCACAGTACCAGGGGCTGAACTCTAGCAGCTGGCAAATCCACATGAGTGTGTGATAGTACTGGGTGAGCTATCTCTTGAACTGCCGGTGGAGTTTGCACCAAGAGACTCAGTAGCTCACATTGTATGGCATATGCTTCAGGCATTGATGGCACAGGAAAAGTCTCTGCTGAGCTAAAGATGATGGCATCGCTGAACAGGATGGTGCTCCCTTAGAGGTCAGTCTTAACAAAACAAGTACTGGTGTAAAAGTTGACAACCTTCTGTCCCCCGAGGTGCAATCTGCACAGGGGTGTGACTTGGCACCGAGTGCACTCTACCCTCCTTCCCAGCTTATTTGCTGGTCTCTGGTGCTGGGGTCTGCTTGACGAAGGGTCCCTTGATGCAGTCTCCCACTGCTTCTTCTTTGGTACCAGAGAAGGAGATTTGTGCCAAGACTCTGCCGTGACAGAAGTACTGCTGCTAACTGAAGTAGAGGCGCCCAGTGCTTGTCCCGAATGGGAAGGCTCCAAGGATCGGTGCAGGGGGTTGCCTCTGTAAGAAAGCACTTTAGTCTGACCTCCCTATCCCTTTTAATTCTGGGCTTAAAGTTCCTTCAGATTTGGCAGCTGTCCCTGATGTGGGCTTCTCCTAAGCACTGCAAGCACCTGGAGTGCGGGTCACTGACTGGCATCAGCTTCTTTCAGCTATCACAAGGTTTGTAGTCCAGAAACCAAAGCATGCTCCTGCAACAGACATTGGTACCCAGAACAGGCCACAACAACATCAACAACAACAAAAGGAAACCTACAAGTAGAAAACTATCAACTATTATCAAATACCAATTATATACAATAGAAATACTAAGGCCTTGTCTACACTGCCACTTTACAGCGCAGCAACTTTCTCGCTCAGGGGTGTGAAAAAACACCCTCCTTAGCGCTGCAAGTTTCAGGACTGTAAAGTGGCAGTGTAGACAGTGCACCAGCACTGGGAGCTATTCCCCTCGTGGGGGCGGTTTTTAAAAAACACTGGGAGAGTTCTCTCCAGCGCTGGTGCCACGACTACACATCCACGTTAAAGTGCTGCTGCTGCGGCAGCGCTTTAATGTTGGTAGTGAAGACATACCCCAAGAGAGAGGGAAACACTTGGAGTAGGTGGTGTGACAGACCCAGACCAGTGGGGTACAGGAGTCTGGTAGAGGGCAAATATACTGGTCACTGGATGAGTAGTTTTCTGTTACCTGAGTAACCAGAGCAGGGGTTGCACTAGAGTAATCAGGAACTTGCTAGAACCAGTTAAGTCAGGCAGGCTAATTAGGACACCTGGAGCCAATTAAGAAGAAGCTGCTAGAATCAATTAAGGCAGGCTAATCAGGGCACCTGGGTTTTAAAAGGAACTCACTTCAGTTTGTGGTGAGAGTGTGAGGAGCTGGGAGCAAGAGGCGCAAGGAGCTGAGTGAGAGGGAGGGAGGGAGGGAGTGCTGCTGGAGGACTGAGGAGCACAAGCATTATCAGACACCAGGAGGAAGGTCCTGTGGTGAGAATAAGGAAGTTGTTTGGAGGAGGCCATGGGGAAGTAGCCCAGGGAGTTATAGCTGTCATGCAGCTGTTACAGGAAGCACTATAGACAGCTGCAGTCCACAGGGCCCTGGGCTGGAACCCGGAGTAGAGGGCAGGCCCGGGTTCCCCCCAAACCTCCCAATTGACCTGGACTGTGGGTTCTTCCAGAGGGGAAGGTCTCTGGGCTGTTCCCCAACCCACATGGTGAATCTCTGAGGCAAGAAAATCCGCCAATAAGCACAGGACCCAACAAGATAGAGGAGGAACTTTGTCACAGTAGGTAGAACTCTTCGATAACCGTCACAGGCAGTAAGAAGGAATTGAAAGAGGTTGGGGATGGCTCTGCCCTTCATACCATCATTCAGCAGCTTGAGACAGCACAGGGAGCATGCTAAGGGGTAAATCCCTGTTGCTAGTACACGGTGTGCACAAACATCCAAAGTGGAATGGACATGTGCAATCACTCAAAGAAAAATAATGTCACCCTGAAGTTACAAGGAGTGTTTTTAGGTATAACAGACTGTAATTATCAGGGGTAGAAATTACCCAGAATGACCCTTAATAAACCTACTTGTGAGAAAAACATCTTGGTACAGGTGTCTGAGACATTAGTTTTACACTACATCAAAAGAAGAGTGTCACATTTCATCACAGTTGAGCACTGATTCAGCACTCAGAGGGAAGAGTGTCACCTACTGAATCACTAACACAACGTCACAGAGCAACCTTGTGTGCTCCCATCCATGTAATGAGCAGATCTCATCCTGTTTATCTTATGTCATGAGTTATGACATACCTTATGACCATCCCAGGTGGCATGTCTTCAGGCTGTTTGTAGAACTGGAAGGCATTACTTGTGACATTACAGTATCAATGAATCAGCACCACAAGACAGTAGTTTGCATAAGTCTCTTAAAATGGATATAAGCTTTCGTGGGCTTATGCTCAAATAAATTTGTTAGTCTCTAAGGTGCCACAAGTACTCCTGTTCTTTTTGCGGATACAGACTAACACGGCTGCTATTCTGAAACCTGTTAAAATGGATAGTCACTTAGGAGGGAAACAGCTTCCCTGCGTTAGAAAGAACTTCCTCTCTGTTTCAGATATGACTAATTACTGTTACCTTAACAAATTACCATACTGCCCTTTTTCAAAGTATCAGCACTGGGTACTAGGAAAGCAGTTCAAACCACTTATTATTAATACTGGAACATATGCTTTGAAACGTCAGACTAAACCTAGTGGCCTTATATTCCACTTGGAAGGAGTGCAGAAGGGGCTACTCCCTGATTCAGGGCTGCCCATCCTCAGTGCAATTTAGGGCTGCACAGAGTTTTTCCATGACCCCTTTCCTTTCCCCCTACCCTTCCTGCAGCCCTCCTCTTATCCCCACTCTTTTATCTGATAAAGTAGTATTGAATCCAATCAACTATAAACAATAATAAATGAAGCTTGGGTTTTCCTATTTCTATAACGGCATGTAGAACTGTGAAAGATTAAAATCACATGAATATGGATAAATTGGGTAAAATGTGATTTTAATCTTTCACAGTTCTACAAGCCGTTATAGAAATAGAAAAAAACAAAACTTAGTTTATTATTGTTCACTACTTTTCCAACAATATAGTACATGTAAATTAATTAATGAAACCTATCATGGGAAACTATTTCCATCCAAGACTAACAGAAAAATATTTATCCCCTCCACCCATTACTTACGTATACATTCTGGCTGAATCCCACTCCACGTAAGATCAGGGAGGCAAGTTCGGGTTGTAGATCCTTGGAGAAGGTGTCCTTTTTTACATTGAAATTGAACAACATTTCCCACCTATTGAAACAGTGAAAGTACAATGATGTTATCACAAAGAAATATCAATTGTTCCCGAACAATAGGGTAAACTCCTACACAGAATGCAGGATGGATAAGCTGAGCCATGAGGTCCTTTCAAAAGCTGGGGAGAAAAAGGGAATTCCATTCTGTGGAGGATTTGGTACTTTGGAACAAAACCCCAAAATTTCAGAAATCTCAGTCAAAGGGAATGAAGCCCTAACTCTGGGACAGTCTACGAGGTGGGCTGCCCTGGAGCCAAGGATCTTGGAAGCCCTGGAAGCTATGTTTGCCAAAGGGCTGTGAGCCTGGGACCCCGGACTGCCAAGGAGTCACAAACCTGGGAGCCAGGCCTTCCAGGCTCTCATCTCCTTGTCACATTGTTAGGGGCTACCACAGACTTGGGTCAGTCTGCTGGCAGGAAATCAGGCAAGTTTTGAAACCTTTGTGGCAGTGAGTTTCATTGGAACTTCTTTGAAATTGAACCATCTTGTCAAATGTTTCCGTTGTAAGGGATCAGCTAATTCTGATAAAAAATGTTTTACTGGAGTTTCTCAGACCAGCTCTAGTTCCTTCCGACTCAAGCCTGTATGGTTCTAGGATTTCCTTTTAACTTTGAGCCCTATGGTGTTTAACTTTACTTTCTCACTACAAGAAGAGAACATCAATCAGTATGCTTAATAGATAACAGAACATGAGTACATGAAAATCCTCACTCTTCACTCCTCTGAGCAAATCATTTTTTTATGCTTCGAATGGATAATTTGAAAAAAAGAAAAGAAAAGAAAGGAAAGAATTATTTGCAAATGAAGTAAAAATAGTGTCTGAATGACTTGCCGTATAATTGCTTTTGAATAAAGTAAGTACGGGGCCATTTATTATGGACTGAGAATTGTTAACTCATTTACACTAGTGTTTAAACATCTTTAGATATCGAAGTCATAGGTCAAATGTCCCATCTAGTGAGCTGTGTATCTTTTGATGCATGTTTCAAGGAGAGGTTGTGGAGTTTGTACAAACTTTTCATAGCACAATGCGTTTACATATTTTTTTAAAATTTAGATTAAGTTTAAAAGGCTTGATAAAAGTTCTTGATCCTCAAAATATGCACATCTTTCATAACAACTGAATCCCGTTAAACATTGTGCTTCACTGCTATAAACAATTATTTGAAACTTTATAGTAAAATTCCATTTCAGCTCAGCAGTCTCATCATGGTGAAATGTAGTAATAACCCATGAGCTATGCATAGTACCTGTATGTGAATTAAAATTGAAATTGTTTTTCTTTACAACATTCACTGGACTATATAATTACTTTAAAGAGATCAGTTTTGGAGGACATGCAGCAAATCAGGTTTTCATGATGAAATACATACTAGGAAAACACTATTGACAGTTATTGAAGTTGCATTGAATTGCAACAGTAGTGCTCTTTTATCTGATAAAGTAGCATTGAATCCAATCAACTATACTAGATTGCCTGGCAATACACATTACTCTTAGTGTACACCAGCCCTCCATTTCTCTGAATGAACAGTTTTGAACCAAGATTTCTTCTACATCTGTTTTATTTATTTGGTATCTGTCACTCAAACAATATTTTGGCATTCTGGTTTTGAAGCAAACATCCTTTTGTTCCTGCTCCAACCACCAAATCAATGCCACTGTGTTAAACACATTTGTTTCATTTGAATGCAAATGACACATGAACCTACTTATTCTCCGCTCTGTTTCAGAAATATTCTTTCAAGGAGGAATCAACAATTTTCTCTGAATGAAGGAAAGAGCTGGATACATCCCTTTTCCCCTTTACCTTCATCCATATTTTGCACCTAAACAAAGTGGCCTAATTTTTGATATGCTGAGTAGTGGAAATTCCACTGACTCCCACAGAAAGCAATGGAAGTTACATATCAGGCTACTTAGGGATCCAATATGAAAATATTGGCCTAAGTAATTTGTTCAAGATCAAGAATCAATGACAAATCATGTAAACACTCAGTAATTCTATCCACTGTAACCCCCGTAGTAATCTTCAATCAACATTCTAATATAGAAAATCAAAAAGAGTCATAGAAAAAGTGAAAAATAGGTCAAATGATAAAGGATAAATATAAAAAAAAATCAAGACAAGCATGTAGGGACAAAATTAGAAGGGCCAAGGCACAAAATGAGATTAAAGGGTAACAATAAAACATTTTGCAAATACATTAGAAGCAAGAGGAAGACCAAGAACAGGGTAAACTTATTACTCAATGAGGAGGGAAAGACAATAACAGAAAATACAGCAGTGACTAAAGTGTTAAATGCCTTTTTTGTTTCAGTTTTTACCAAAAACTGATCCAATGACTAATATAGTGAACATTAGCATAAACGGGGTAGGATCTTAGGCTAAAATAGGGCAAGAACAAGTTAAAAATTACTTAGGCAAGTTAGATGTCTTCAAGTCACCAGGGCCTGGTGAAATACATCCTAGAACACTTAATGAACTAGCTGAAGAGATCTGAGCCATTAGCAATTATTGTTGAGAACTTGTGGAAGACAGGAGAGATCTCAGAGGACTAGAAAAAGGCAAATATAGTACCTATCTATAAAAAGAGGAATAAGGACAACCCGGGGAATTATAAACCAGTCAGCTTAAGTTCAGTTCCTGGAGAGCTAACAGAAAAAATAATTAAACAATAAATGTGTAAGCACCTGGAAGATAATAAGGTGAAAAGTAACAGTCAGTATGGATTTGTCAAGAACAAATCATGTCAAACCAACTTAATATCCCCCTTTGACATGGTAATAAGTCTTGTGGATGGGGGTAAGCAGTAGATATAGCTTGACTTTAGTAAGGCCTTTGATACTGTCTCACATGACATTTTCAAAATATAAACTAGGGCAATACAGTCTAGATGAACCTACTATTAGATGAGTACACAACTGATTGGAAAACCATACTCAGAGTGTAGTTATCCATGGTTCACAGTCAAACTGGAAGGGCATATCAAGTGGGGTCCTGCAGGGATTGGTCCTTGGTCCAGTCCTATTCAATATCTTCATAAATGATTTGGATAATGGCATAGAGAGTATACTTATAAAGTTTGTGGGCAAAACCAAGCTGGGAGGGGTTGCAAGTGCTTTAGAGGGTATGATTCGAATGCAAAGTGATCTTGACAAACTGGAGAAAAGGTCTGAAATAAACAGGATGGATTCACTAAGGACAAATGCAAAGTACTCCACTTAGGAAGGAATAATCAACTGCACAAATTCAAAATAGGAAATGATTAATAGGAATTAATAGGAATTAAATGATCTGAGGTTACAATGGATCAGACACTAAATATGAGTCAACAATGTAATACCATTGTAAAAAAAAAAGTGAACATAATTCTTGGATGTATTGGGGGGAGTGTTGTAAGCAAGACATGAGAAGTAATGCTTCCACTCTACTCGGTACCGATAACGCCTCAGCTGGAGTACTGTGTCCAGTGCTAGCACCCATACTTCAGGAAAGATGTAGACAATCTGGAGAAAATCCAGAGGAGAGCCACAAAAAGGATTAAATGTCTAGAAAACATGACCTGTGAGGAAAGACTGAAAAAATTGGGTTTGTGTAGTCTTCAGAAAAGAAGACTGAAGAGGGGAACACAATAAAAGTTTTCAAGTACATAAAAGAGGAGGGTGATACATTGTTTTCCTTATTCAATAAGGACAGGACAAGTAGTAATGGGTTCAAATTGCAGCAAGGGAGATGTGGTTAGCCATTAGGAAAAATGTCTTAGCTGTAAAGGTAGTTACACTGGAACAAATTACCTAGGGAGGTTGTGGAACATCTGTCATTGGAGTTTTTAAGAACAGCTTAGACAAAGGCCTGTCAGGGATGGGCTAGGACGGTGATCCTTAGACCTGCCTCAGTGCAGGGGATTGGGGTAGCTGAACTATCTACGTCCCTTCCAGTCCTATATTTGCATGATTCTGTGATTTCAAGTTCTGTACAATATAGTCCTGCTCAAACCAGAGATTGCAAACAGGAAGTTGGTCCTTAAGGAGTGCCTGAAGAGTCATTCCCATTGGGTTTGAATGCAGCAAAAATCCTGGGTCTCCAAGATCTAGAGGAACCCTGACAGAGGAAGCTCACTCATACTGTGGCTGCGGACTTTATCCCAACTCTGCATCTCCTGCCTACCACTCAGTTCCAGATCAGTTCCTCAGACATCAACTCCCCTCCTGGGTAGTGATTGGCTCAAAGGCAAAGGAATTGGAGATTGTGTGGAGCTGTGGAAATTCCTCTCCTTTGAAGTTGACAGTGCTCCACAGCACTGTCCCCCATCAAAAGTACTAGCCCCCATATTCTCCAGCCCACCAATCCATTCTACAATGGGGTGGAGGGATAGCTCAGTGGTTTGAGCATTGGCCTACTAAACCCATGGTTGTGAGTTCAATACTTGAGGGGGCCATTTAGGGAAGTAGGGTAAAAATCTGTCGGGAGGTTGGACTAGATGACCTCCTGAGGTCCCTTCCAACCCTGATATTCTATGATGATTCTATGATTCTAATACAATCTCCTCATGTTGCAGCAACACTTTGCCCACCATCTAGAAGCATCAGCCTTTCTATGCCACAAATCCCTGATCCAAGAGTATGAAATTAAAATGCTCAAACTGCTAACATAAATATTGTGCAAAAATGCTGTTTATAACATTCACAAAATTTCCATAAACATTTTTTCCACTAAATATGCTAAAACAACTCACATTTTTGTATCCTGATACAGTAGCAACACATGAAAATATTTCTGCATTGTTCTCCTTTTCTACTTTAAACTGCACTATGGGGCTAATTTTATACCCAGACTCTGCATCACTGATTTCTTCTCCACTGGGAAATCAAGCTGCAAAGCCCTGGATATCTGTTACTACTCAGCAGAGGGGTAATGCTCATCTCAGAAGAAGGGGTATAAATATTAACCATTCCCAACCATAATCATGTGTACTGAAAAATCATTTTCAAAATGGGAGGCATGAGCTATGTGCACAATTGTTACTGAAAAACATACACTTCTATCTGAGATTGTAGTAAATTCACTTCACTAAGAGTAGCAGACATTTTGGTTAGTCATGGTAAAACCAGTTCAGATAAAGTAAAAACTGACCAAAGCATTTGCTGAGAGTTCTATCTGAATCTTTATGAGTGCTGGAAAAGAAAGAACTATTTTTTTTAAGTGTGATTCTACCCATCTTTATTCTTGGTCATCCAGTTGCCAGATTACACCAGACATTGTAATGGGTTTTCCCTTCCCCCCCAAAAATGGGTTGTAGGTGGATGTGGCTAGAGTCAGATGCAGAGGAATAGGAACTGAAACAAAGTGTGGGGTGGTGGGTTTCCAGCTGTAGGGGAGGTAGCTAAAGCAAGTACTGCTGCATATGGGTGACGGCTGCGTTAAAGTTTGTTGGTTTTTTGGACAATCTGGTGTCATATCATTCCTTCTAATGATCCTTATGTTACAATATGTTGTAGAGAGGACTTAATAATGTAAGGAACTTCCAGTGGGAGATCATTCACTCTAAACTGGCTAAAGGACATAGAGGCAGTGGTGGGAAACCTGCGACCCGCGAGCCACATGCGGTTCAGCAGGGTAATCTGATTGTGGGCCGTGAGACATTTTGCTGATGTTGACCATCCCCAGGCATGGCCCCCCGCAGTTCCCAGTGGCTGCAGATTGCCGTTCCTGGCCAATGGAAGCTGCAGGAAGTGTTGGGCCGCAGGGACGTGCTGGCTGGGAACTGCAAACCACGGTGAAGCTGTGGGGGGCCAGGCCTGTGGACGGTCAACATCAGCAAAATGTCTTGCGGCCCGCAATCAGATTACCCTGATGGGCCGTATGTGTGGTGCAGGTTGCCCACCACTGACATAGAGTCTAATGTGTGTCTTGCTCATACCACAGTCTCAGCTCACACTGCAAGTTTTGCTTGCAGTTCTTGGTGATCAGACCAGATGAATGGGACTGTACAAGAGTTTTGCCGGGGGCTCGACCCTTTCCGGGCACCGGGGAGCCACACCGACTCACTACAAACCGTGGCTGGGCCCCCTGTCCGGCGGCCGGGTTCCTCGTCGGTCCTTCCTGTCCTGAGAGACACGATAAGCCCGACAATAATGTTATGTTAGGTCTCAGGCCCTCAGTCAGGGCTGAGCAACAATATAAAGTATTTAGGCCCAGGCCCTAGGTCAGGGCGGGGCAACAAACACTGGGGCAGGCACTCAGGCCCTCAGTCAGGGCTGAGCAACAATATAAAGTATTTAGGCCCAGGCCCTAGGTCAGGGCGGGGCCACAAACGCTGGGGCAGGCACTCAGGCCCTCAGTCAGGGCTGAGCAACAATATAAACTAAGCCTCAACAGGCCTGGGAGAGGGGGAGACTGCCACCCACGGGTTGGGTGGCAGGGAGGACGCAGGCCCTCCCACTCCACTGTGTCCCAGCCCGGGGCCCTAGCAGCAGCAGAAGGCCCGCTGCTTAGTCAGTGGGGATCCTGGCCGCAACGCACTGACATAGGCTCCGGCAATGCTGCAGCCAGACTGGGGTCGGCTGCCCCCGTGCTACTTCCACACTCCCCCTCTGGGCCTACCTTGGGGCCGGTGTCGGCCTCAGGGGGGATCCTGGACCATGGGTTCGTCCAGCCAGGCGTCGTTCGGTAGGTCTGGCAACTCCTCCGGGTAGAGGGCGCTGGGTGGGCCCAGCGGCTCCTCTGGGTAGCGGGTGCAGGGCAGGCCCGGCAGCTGCCCCGGGCTTCAGAGGTTTCCCAGCCCCGAGCTAGGCAGGAGACGTCTGGTCTCTTCAGCGGCTGGGGCCTGACTGAGTTCTGAGGGCCAGCCTTTATACTTCCGGGTCGCCGCCTGACCCCGGGAGGGGCGGGCTCAGCGCTCCCTGGCTCTGCCCACTGCAGCCTCCGGATGGGCTCTTCTCCCTTGGGGGTGCGGGGGAGCCACACTGACTCACTACATACACCCTCCCTCAAGTCTGGCTCCTGTTCTTCGGGGCCAGACCCCTCTGTCCCCCCAAGGCGGGACAGGAAGTCTGCGTTTGCATGTTCCTTGCCCGCCCTATGCTGGATGGTAAACGCGTAGGGTTGCAAGGCCAGATACCACTGCAGTAGCAGTTTCATTCTCATCAACCATCAGAGGGGGGCATGGCCTGTGACTAGCAAGAACGCTGCCCCAAGGAGGTAGTATCGTAGGGCGTCACAGGCCCATTTTATGGCAAGTGACTCTTTCTCGACCACGGCATAGTTTTTTTCATGGGGGAACAACTTTCGGCTCAGTTATAGAACCGGGTGGTCCTCTCCATCAATTTCTTGGGATAGGACAGCCCCCAGCCTTACCACTGAGGCATCCGCCTGCAGGATGAACCCCCTGTGGAAGTCAGGGCTGTATAGGACCGGCTCCTGGCAAAGACACGTCTGGAGTGTCCGGAAAGCGTTTTCACACTCTGGGGACCACTGTTCCTGCTGGGGGCTGTTCTTTGTCAACAGTCCGGTTAAGGGAGCCGCGATGGATGCAAACTGGGGAATGAAGCGTCGATAGTACCCGACGAGTCCCAGGAACTGTTGGACTTGGCGTTTCGTGGTGGGGGTCAGGCAGGCTGCCAGGGCTTGTACTTTCCCGACGAGAGGCTTCACTCATCCTCCCCCTTTGGTGTACCCCAAGTATGTGGTTTTCTGCCATCCGATGTGGCATTTCTTTGGGTTGGCTGTCAGTCCCGCCTGCCACAGAGCTCTCAGGACCGCTGACACCCGTTCCAGGTGGTCTTCCCAGTGCCGGCTATAGATCATGACATCATCCAGGTAGGCGGCCGCATAGTCATGATGGGGCTGCAGAAGGCCATCCATTCGTCGCTGGAACGTCGCCGGGGCCCCATGGAGGCCAAAAGGCATCAGGGTGAACTGATACAGTCCCGTGGGGTGGTGAATGCGGTCTTTTCCTTAGAGGGGTCATCGAGCGGCATCTGCCAATACCCCTTACTGAGGTCGAGGGTGGTGATGAACTGGGCCTCACCTAGGCGGCCCAGCAACTCATCCACCCGGGGCATCGGATAGGCGTCGAACCATGAGATGGCGTTCACCCGTCGGAAGTCTATACAAAAGTGTCGGGTGCCGTCAGGCTTGGGCATCAAGACCACCGGGCTACGCCACTCACTCTGTGATGGCTCGATGACTCCTAAGGCCAGCATGGCCTGTACTTCTTCTTCCACCTCCTGATGCATCTGGTATGGCAAGGGTCTGGTCGTCTCACGGATTACCTTCCCTGGCTCGGTCTGGACCGAGTGACAGACCACGGTCGTGTACCCGGGTTGGGCCGTGAAGGTGCTTGGGAAGGCCTGCAGAAGACATTTGGTCTGCTGGCGCTGCTCCTCCATAAGGATGGCGCCAAGAAGGGGGGCCGGGGGGTCCTCGATCTGGCGTGCGTGGGGCCCGAACTCTGGCTCTGGCGGGTAGGAATTAATCAGCAGGCCCTCCCGCTCCCGCCATGGTTTCAACAGGTTTACATGGTACCGCTGCGTCTTCTTGCGTCGGTCGGGCTGGCGGATCTTGTAAGTGACGCGCCCCATCTTCCGAGCTACCTCATAGGGCCCCTGCCAACAGGCCAGTAGCTTCGACTCGCTTGAGAGCAGGAGGAGCAGCACCCGATCACTGGGTTCAAAGTCACGCACCTGCGCCTCCCGGTTATAAGTCCGTTCCTGACGGTTCTGGGCAGCTTTTAAGTTTTCACGGGCCAGGGCCCCAGCCTGAGCAACGTATTCCTGCAGCTGGAGGACGTAGTGCAGGAGGCCCTGAGTTGGAGAGGGGAGATTGCTCCCACGTTTCACGCATTAAGTCCAACAGGCCCTGCGGACGGCGCCCGTACAGCAGTTCAAACAGGGAGAACTTGGTTGAGGACTGGGGTACCTCGCGGATAGCTAACAGCGGGGAGGGAGCAACTGATCCCATCAGCATAGTTCCTCCGGGGGGGAATTTTCGCAACATTTTTTTGAGAGTCCGATTAAATCGTTCCACCAACCCATCTGTCTGCGGGTGGTAGATGGAAGTCCGTAATTGTTTGATCCCAGGAGCTTGCAAACCTGCTGCAGCAGGCAGGAGGTGAAGTTAGTGTCTTGGTCCGTGAGGATTTCTCGGGGAAACCCCACCTGCGCAAAGACCTTCACCAGTTTTCCGGCGATGGTCCGGGCGGTGGTGCTCCGCAAGGGAATGGCCTCCGGGAAACGGGTGGCGTAGTCCACGATAACCAGGACATACTGGAACCCCGACGCACTCTTTGGGAGGGGTCCCACCAGGTCCATGGCCACCCGTTCGAATGGTGTTTCCACTATAGGCATGGGGACAAGGGGGACCCGGGGGACCCTTTGCAGAGCGGCTACCTGGCACTCCGGGCAGGAGCTACAATAGTTCCTCACCTCCTGGTGAACACCGGGCCAGAAGAACCCGGTTAAAATTCGGGCAAGGGTCTTCTCCTGGCCCAGATGCCCAGCCGCCGGGATGTCGTGCGCCAACTTCATCACGGCGCGCCGGTGACACCTCGGTACCAGTAGCTGCGTTTGGGGCTCCTTCGTACGGGCGTCACGGTCTACCCGATAAAGACGGTCCCGGCGTAATTCGAAATGGGGACGCTGGGCGCCCGCTGGGGGTCGATGATAGTCCTGTCGACGGCTGCTAGTTGTTCATAGGTCCCACTAAGGCTGGGGTCAGCTCTCTGGTCACGGCAGAAATTGGTATGGAGGAGGGGCTCAACCTCGGGCCCAGGCCAGGGGTCGTTGGCCTCTCCGGTTCCTGCCTTGGGTTCTGGGTCCTCGGGCTCCTCTTCCAGTAGTACCCCCTGGGACCCCCCCTCCAGGGCTGGGGTGGACCAGAGGATCTCCTCAAAGGTGGGCCAGTCCCGCCCCAGGATCACCAGTACACCAGTCGGGGGGCTAAGCCCACTATGATTCGGTGGGTGACGCCAGCGACTGTGAACCGTATCCAGGCACTAGGGTATGGCCGTACCTCCCCATGGATGCATTGCAGGTGGATTGTCCCCAAGTGGGGGTCCACCTGGGGTCCTAACGCCTGGCCGCAGCCTGAGTCGATCAAGGCCTGGGTGGAGTGGTCACCGACAACTACCGGGACCGTGATCTTGGGGGCCTGTGGTAGCCGAACCCTGGTGTCCCCTGTGCAGACCTGGCCGAAGCTACAGTCCATGTCCGTACAGTCCCGTTGCAAGTGTCCCGACTTCCCACAATGGAAGCAGGGCCCGAGTTCAGGACGGCCGCCGTGGGAGGGGGCTCCCCTCGGAGTCCTAGGGGGGCTTAGGAGAACCCTTGTGACACTCGGCATGGGGGTGAACGGCCTGGTCCAAGGGGGAGGTTCTGGGCGTCTGAGCCGAGGTCCTGGGCGGGCCTCTTGCCCGCGGCCCAGATTCCGTGGTCCGGTCGGGGCGTCCCCTCTCCGTTCAGTGTTCAGGCACTCTGGTCCGGGGTTCTGAACTCGGAGGCCGGGTCCCACTGGCGATTTGGCCATGAGGAAGTCCTCCATTAATGCGACGGCCGCAGCTAACATTGCCGGCCGATGGCAGAGCACCCAGACCCGTCCTCGCATCGGGAGGACGTGTACAAATTGTTCGAGGACGGCTTGTTCTGTAACCTCCTCCACTGTCCTCATTTCTGGCTGTAGCCACCGCCTACACGCCTCCTTCAGGGCTTGGGCCACCAGCCTGGGTCGGGTTCCCGTGGAGTACCTTTGGCTCCAGAACTGCTGCCAAAACGTCTCTGGGCTGACGTCTAATGCATCCACGATTGCGGCCTTCACCCGGCTGTAATCCCTTGCATCTTCCGTCACCAGCCCTTGTTATGCCGTTTGGGCAGTCCCTCTGAGGTAGGGGGCCAGAAGGGTAGCCCATTGAACCTGGGGCCACCCCACGACCAGCTCCACCCATTCGAACGTAACCAAGAACGCCTCAGGGTCATCATCAGGACCCATCTTGGTTAGTCGGACCGGGACGGCTGTGCGGGGCGACCCAGCCCCGTCCCCTGGCCGCAGGTCCACGGGGGGGCGACTCTGTGGTCACAAGGTCCCCCAGCTGCTGAATGAGCTGCTGCTGCTGTTGGAGTTGAGCGGCATGCTGCTACTGCTGCTGCTGCTGTAGCTGGGCTGCGGCCTGCTGTTGTTGCTGTTTGAGATGGGCAGCTGCCTGCTGCTGCTGCTGAACGTGGGCGGCCTGCTGGCGCTCCTGGCTCTCAGCCAGCAGTTGAAACAGTCGCTCCATCTCCATGGTTCTTGGGAGGGGAGGGAGAATTCTCCCGTCAGGCCCTTCTCACAGGGCCCAGGGATCAGTATCCCCACTTCTGGTATCACGTGTACAAGAGTTTTGCCAGGGGGTCGACCCTTTCCAGGCGCCGGGGAGCCACACCGACTCACTACACACCGGGGCTGGGCCCTCTGTCCGGCGGCTGGGTTCCTCGTCGGTCCTCGCTGTTCTGAGAGACACGATAAACCCGACCCAAGCTTTGGGTGGACACCAATGTTATGTCAGAGCTCAGGCCCTCAGTCAGGGCTGAGCAACAATATAAACTAAGCTTCAACAGGCCTGGGAGAGGGGGAGACTCGGGTTGGGTGGCAGGGGGGACGCAGGCCCTCCCACTCCACTGCTTCCCAGCCCGGGGCCCTAGCAGCGGCAGAAGGCCCGCTGCTTAGTCAGTGGGGATCCTGGCCGCAACACACTGACATAGGCTCCGGCAATGCTGCACCCAGACCGGGGTCAGCTGCCCCCGGGCTACTTCCACACTCCCCCTCTGGGCCTACCTGGGGGGATCTTGGACCATGGGTTCGTCCGGCTAGGCATCGTTCAGTAGGTCCGGCAACTCCTCCAGGTAGAGGGCGCAGGGCGGGCCTGGCGGTTCCTCTGGATAGCAGGCGCAGGGCAGGCTCGGCGGCTCCTCTGGGTAGCGGGTGCAGGGCAGGCCCAGTGGCTCCCAGCGGCCGCCCTCGGCTGCAGAGGTTTCCCAGCCCCGAGCTAGGCTGGAGACGTCTGGTCTCTTCGGCGGCTGGGGCCTGACTGAGTTCTGAGGGCCAGCCTTTATACTTCTGGGTTGCCACCTGACCCCGGAAGGGGCGGGCTCAGCGCTCCCTGGCTCCGCCCACTGCGGCCTCCAGATGGGCTCTTCCCCCTCAGGGGCGCTGGGGAGCCACACTGACTCACGACAGGGACATTAATGAGATGTCCAGTATCCATTCATTGGCTGACGAAGGGATCTAATAATAACCTGTTCAAAACTCATGGTTCCTCACTTTACAAGTAAAAATGTTTTCTCTACCAGCCACCCCTGCAAACTAGAGTGAAGCTCCGTTCTTTCTTGCTTGCTTGTCTGCATCAGTAATAAAGATTTGCCACTTAGAACAGAGTTAACCATTCTTCACAATCATGTGCAAACTAGAGCAGAAGCCATCTCACTCTATCCTCTCTTAGTTGAATGGAACTAAAATGTGGGAAAATCTTATTTTCATCACTAACTACTAGATATGACATTCAGGAAGGAGATCTATTGAGTAAGAAAGTGCATCTTTGGTGTCACGAGTCATTATTTTGACCATAAAAGGACTTAAAGCAGTCTTTTCATACTAAGCAGCTGCTATTTATTGTAGTAATCTGTACTTTTTTTAACAAACAAAAGCAATAAAAGGTTATGTTTTTGGAAGGCAAGTATGCCTGCATATGAGGGATGGCTGGTGTGCATTCCCCAGTGCCTCTGCTGTATCAGTTCTTTTGCTCAACTAACATTTGGCCATTCTTTTGGAAGTGAAATAAAATGCACCTCTTGACACCCTTGCTAAATCCTAGCTGAAAACCTATGTAATCATAAAGGCTCTTTCAGAAAAACTGGGTGGCTCAGGGTATTGGTAATGTGACATGGACACTTTCACCACTATATCACTGATATTAATCCAGTCCAGTGCTATAGGTATAAAAGTGTTTGCTACTAAATAAACAAAATTGTTGGCCTCTGTGAAATAAGTTTGTAGTCTTAGTTCCCTGTGAATATGTGTGCACATCACATAACCTCACACAATTTGCATCCTTGTTGGAAGTTAAAGGATGATTAGACTGAGAATGAACAATTATTTCACTGTTCCAGATTAAGATTGGGGCATAGTGGTGGGAGCAAACTTGGGGGTTTGTACATGGTTGTCCATACTATATAGCAATTATCTTGAAATAAACAGGCTTCCATTCTACTGTGCTATCACTATTATAGCTTTATAAGCACTAAATTCACAGAAGAAGAAAGTTTACAAGGTTTTCCCTTATCTTCATATTGAATATCATATGAAGCATCACAAAACAGACCCAAGAGCTAATACTAGGGGTGTAATGTGGCTATTTTTCTTTCTAAATACAGTTTGCACTTTGGCTCCCTTCAAGCTTTAACGTGCAGGAAACTTGCTGAATTTCCACAAAAACCTAAATTGGAAAAAACACAACTACAGAGCCTTGCATGCAAGACAGATTGTTCTAAATAAATCCTTGTTTCATTTCAGCAGTATGGTGTGCTGTAATGGCTTATGGTCAACGTGCTATAAACTATTTCCTATGTTACTAGCAATATATCTGAACAAATATTCCAACCCCACAGTTCATTTCAAAGAAGCAATTTATTTTTCAAGCTTACAGATGAAGTTGCTATATACTGAGACAAAGGTATTTTGTCTTTGTAAAATCTGCTTGATATAATATATTGTGTTCAGGATAGATTTGCTACATAACAAAATATTGGAATGAATGATAATATCCTAAATTCAGGGACACATCCCAATTATACCAGATGATACCATTTATTTACATTCTGTGGCTGGTATCTGAAGTAGGGCTGAGCTATCATTTTTGATGGACATCTGCTTAACTTAATATGCAAGGGCCAAATACTGACACCCTTACTCAGTTTCTTCCTAATCTTTTCTCTGGAAAACTCCAACTAGCATCATTACATTGTGATGTGATGGTAGCATGTGTGCTGTGATCTAGAAGAGACCCCCACTGCGCAAAGATGCTGTCTTTGAGGCTTGGGAAAACAGGCAAGTAACAGCAAAGTGGGGAGGTCAGGGCTGGATAATTCTCTATGTAGCCAGCTCAAAAGAGCCTGAGCTTGGAGTTCTAGTGACAGAAGAGGACTGGCCAGGTAGGGAAGTGGATAGCTAGGAAGAAATTGGCACTGTGGCAACCCATACCTTGGATTAGTATTGCCAAGGGGCCATGCCATGTTCATCCTATGTAATCTGACAGCCAACAACCAGAGGGTTGAGTGTGATCTAGGTTGGGGTTTTACTGTCAGCCTCAGACCTGAACTTCTCTGTGTTTGTGAGATCTTAATTAGAAGCTACACAAAGTAGTATGCAACTTGGTTCTACTAATGTTAACTGGTGACACTGTATATGTACAAATTATGAGGAACATCTACTATTTTAGAAGCAGAACTTTATCTGACAAAAACTCTTCATTATTCACTTGCTAAAACTTCAAACTGTTCTGCCTAATCCTCCATAAATGTGTGCAGTGTTGTTGTAGTGTCTAGGTCCCAGGACATTAGAAAGACAAGGTATGTGAAGAAAAGCTCTGTGTAGCTTGAAAGCTTGTTTCACCAACAGAAGTTGGTCCAATAAAATATATTACTTCACCCACTTTGTCTCTCAAATTCTCCATAAAATCTTCCTACATATTACTACATATGGTGCTAGGTGTTGATTGTCTTTCTGCCAAGATCTGGTCTGTTGCGTTTTGGATTTAGATTTTGTTTCTTCTTTATCTTTCCCCTATGTCTATCCAGAGTGGCCAAGGAAGTGTTATCTTGGTTTTTCCTTCCCCTAAGCATCAGAGAAAGGAGCTAGCTCTTGACCTTTCCCCTTAAGCAGAAGAAGGAGTGCTGCAATTCCTACAGGGAAAGAAAGAGAGTACTAATCACTGCTCCCCGACCTGCTGTGACAATGACAGCAGTATATTGCACTGTGCTAACTATGCAATCACACCTAGAGTGTGACAGAAATTGATGTTTAAACATTTGGTTTCTAAACAGTACCAACTCCTTTATATGGGAGCTTGAGGATAAGCTGCTGGTTAAGTGAAGTAGTTTGGAAGGCCATACAGTATACAAAATAATTGCTGCTGAAGTGCATTTACCGCATTGCTGTATTAATCTGCAAGGCACTAACCTTAGAATTTTGGGGATCAAAGTTGTAAATCCTGCCAATAGCTACATTTGTTTTAGAAATTATATATCAGTTGACATTTTGCCTGTTTATTTGAAGAGTTGTATGCTGGATACTAATGATGCTTCCATTCACCAAGGGAAAAACAAACAAAAACAAAAACAAAAAAGAAACAAAAAACTAGAGGGATCAGACTGGCTTGTCAGAATGTAAGACAAATGTTTAACATGTCAGACAAATGACCCTAGGGAATTTGACAACAAAATTACAGAAAATAGCAATTGCAATGACTCAATGCCTAAGCAATATAATAAGCACTTTCTAATGTAGCATTTTGGTGTCTCAAAAGGACGTATGAATTCTCTCTATGTACTGTTTCGGAGTAGCAGCTGTGTTAGTCTGTATCTGTAAAAAGAACAGGAGTACTTGTGGCACCTTAGAGACTAACAAATTTATTTGAGCATAAGCTTTCGTGGGCTACAGCCCACTTCATTGGATGCATAGAATGGAACATATAATAAGAGTATATATATATATACATACAGACAAGATGCCATCCCAGCTCTAAGAGGCTAATTAATTAAGATGACCTATTATCAGCAGGAAAAAAAAACTTTTGTAGTGATAATCAAGATGGTCAATTACAGACAGTTGACAAGAGATGTAAGGATAGTTATCATAAGGAAATAGATTCAAGTAGTCTAATGACTCAGCCATTCCCAGTCTCTGTTCAAGCCAGAGTTAATTATATCTAATTTGCAAATCAATTCAAGCTCAGCAGTTTCTCCTTGGAGTCTGTTTTTGAAGTCTTTCTGTTGTAAAATTGCCACCTTCAGGTCTGTTACTGAGTGGCCAGAGAGGTTGAAGTGTTCTCCTACTGGTTTTTGAGTGTTATGATTTCTGATATCAGATTTGTGTCCGTTTATTCTTTTGCGTAGAGACTGTCTGGTTTGGTCAATGTACATGGCAGAGGGGCATTGCTGGCACATGATGGCATATATCACATTGGTAGATGTGCAGGTGAACGAGCCCCTGATGGCGTGGCTGATGTGATTAGGTCCAGTGATGGTGTCACTTGAATAGATATGTGGACAGAGTTGGCATTGGGCTTTGTTGCACGAATAGGTTCCTGGGTTAGTGTTTTTGTTATGTGGTGTGTAGTTGCTGATGAGTATTTACTTCCAAGATCTGTGAGAGTACTGTATTCTTTTAAGAATGATGAGACTGATTCTCTGATTCTCTGTTCGCTTACATTAATTTTACACTGGCATCTCTCCTGATATATTTTGGTGTGAGCAAGAGGAAAATTGGCTTGACTATAACTGTTTTATCGTATTATTAGCAAAACATGGGCCAAATCCTGACATCCTTACTCAGTTTACTCGATCCTTACCTAGGAAATATCCCACTGAAATCAATGACAATTTTGCATGATTAAAAACGAGTAACATCTTCAATTGCAGGTTTTGATGCTATATTAGTATTTCCTCGATATGAGTAAAAGTAAGGGTATGTTTACACTGACAGAGTTACATCGCCATCCAGAGAGCGCTGAAGGGAAACCACTGTTGTGTGTTCACACTGTCAGCTGCCTGCACAATAGTGTGTTCACATTTGCAGCACTTGCATTGGTATTTGGAGCAGTGCACTCTGGGCAGATATCCCACAGATCATCTCTTCCTCTTCTGCTGCTAAGAGTTGTGGGAAGGTGGAGGGGGTCATGGGGCATCCTGGGTCCTGTCCCAATGCCTCGTGATGCATTGGTTCACATTCCAGCAATCCCTGTGCTTCAGGCCACATTTGGCGCCATCTTTCAATGGTTTGTGTACTGTGCACTCTGTCTCTTCGGTCTGCAGGAATGGATCCTGCACTGTTGACCAATATGCTCCTTGCTCTCACTAACACATCACAAGGGGCAGTGGAGTTACTCCTTAAACTACAAAGGCAAGAGGAGTTTGACATTGATCTCGCCACGCACAGTACCTATGACACAAGATTGCTTGTGGCATTCATGGAGGTGCTGACCACAGTGGAACGCCGCTTTTGGGCTCAGGAAACAAGCACTGAGTGGTTGGATCACATCGTCATGCACATCTGGGATGATGAGCAGTGGCTGCAGAACTTTCGGATGAGGAAAGCCACATTCATGGGACTGTGTGATGAGCTCCCCCTAGCCCTGTGGCACAAGAACATGACCATGAGAGCTGCCCTCTTGTTGGAGAAGCGCATGGCGATTGCACTGTGGAAGCTGGCTACTCCAGACTGCTACCAATCGTTCGCTAACCAGTTCAGAGCGGGAAAGTTGACCGTTGGACTCGTGTTGACGGAAGTGTGCAAGGCCATTAAACACCCTGTTCCACCGCATGTTGTGGTATACACATCATACAGTCACAAGCCTGCTTTCTGCAACCCTCCTGCCCCCAACAACTCACTTCAGTGATTCTCAAAATCAAACCCACTTACCAGGGGCCTCCTCTCCTTTTCAAATTCGCCAAGATCCGACTGCTGTGACTGGCTAGCCTCCTCCGGGATAGAGAAGAGCTCCTAGCTGCATGCATCTCTGATTTCCAAGTCATCCTCTGCCTCTGGGTGACCCTCTCTCTCCACATTCTTGTCCAAGATTTCCTCCTCCTGGCTCGGTCCATTCTCAATTGGTACGTGAGCTACTGAAGTATCCACAGTGGCCTTTGCAGTGGAGGTGGGGTCACCACCAAGTATCGCGTCCAGCTCTTTGTAGAACCAGCAGCTCGTGGGTGCAGCACTGGGGTGGCGGTTTGTTGCCCGCACCTTGTGGTAGGCATTCTGCAGGCGTTCACTTTGACCTTGCACTGCATTGTGTCTCAGGCATGGCCCCTTTCTGTCATGCATCGTGAAATCTGTCCGTAGGTATCATAATGCCTACGGCTGGAGTGCAGCTGGGACTGGACAGCTTCCTCTCCCCAAATGCTGATGAGGTCCAGCAACACGGCATTGCTCCAAGCAAGGGATCACCTGGTGCTTGAAGCAGGCATGGTCACCTGGAAAGATTGCGCTGAAACCACTGCATGTGTCACCGAGAAAACAGGAAAGGGACTTTCAAAATTCCCAAGGAATTAAAGGGGTGGGGCTCACAGTTGAGTTCAAAGTGATGACCAGAGAGGCAAGAACAGGCATTGTAGGACACCTTCTGGAGGCCAATTGCAGCACAGTAATCGACCAGGGTGTCTACACTGGCACCACGGTGCTATAGCCCTGGCACAGAAAGCTGTACGCCTCTTGTCGGGGTGTTTTTTTTACAGCGCTACAACTACACAGTTTCTGCGCACTAAGTGGCTTGGCAGTGTACACACCTCAGGAGTTACACCACAGAAAGCTGCTTTACTGCACAGAAACTTGCCAGTGTAGACAAGGCCTTGGATAGATGAATAACTTGGATATTGCTTTTATTTTTTTTATTAAGAAAATGACCTCTCCTGCCAAAATCAACGTACACACTAGCACTGCAGGGTCCAAATCACAGTGTGTCAAATGGAGTATATGGGCTTCCAAATGTTTCATCATGTAGACCACATTTTAATACAGGGATTAACACATAGACTACCTGCCTTCCAGTTCCAGAGTATGTGGAACACTTTCCCTCCCATTTATGATCACATAACATCTGTTTGGCAACTATAACAATTGTTTGCATAGAATTTAGTACTGGAAAGGTATTTAAAGGGGTTGTTGCTGATTTTAATGCAAATCGGAAGCTGGAAATAAGGATAACCAACACCATATGAGCATCTCATTCTTAACAGACCATAGGCAAGGTCTTTAATCACCAGTGGTTCCTGGATCATAGTCTGAGAACTTCTGAACTATTGTGTACTATAAAAACAACTTAACACACCCTACCTGGTAGCCAAATGTATTGTTTTGTGATCCATGCCATGGAATTCCAGGGTTTTCACAGGATGTGCGAGTGGGTTCTAAAAAAATTAAAATAAACACAACATAAGGTATTTTTGTAGTGAAAAAAATCTGTGTGTCAACAAATATATTTAATTTAATCATGTGGAGAACAGGATCAGAAGAAGCATCATGGTTAAAATGGTCATATTTCACAGACAGCGTAGAATAATACAACACAATAAATCAAAGTTCTCAAACACAAACTGACAGGATTAGCAGTGGGAGAACCAAAGAGCAGAATCCAATAGATCTCAGTAACACGATCTCATCTTACCTATACATCGAGGAGAAGAACCACTCCAAGTTCCATCTGCTTGGCATATCCTAGTACTGGACCCAACCAAAACAAATGGAGGATTGCAGCTGAAAGAGACTTCTGACTGGTAGATGAAGCTCTTGCCTTCTCTTTTCCCTTGAGCAGGTACTCCAGGGTCACCACAAAACTTTGCTATGGAAAATGATGTGACATATAGAAAGCATTCAGCATTTGCTAAAAGGTATTAAAATAAGACTTACACTAAAGTACCTGAGCTTAGCTGAACGGTTACTCCAAATCTCATGTCTGGCTCTTATACATAGCCAAATAAATGGGAGTTTTGTGGGAGCGAGGAAAGAATGGAATCTGCCCAACATGATGGAGAGGTCACATAGCCAATCTTTGCTAGTACTGACTGCAGTCTAATGGTTGAACTAGCTTTGGTGGCTGATTAGAATCCCTCTGAGAGAGGCAGAGGAAATAGCTTGGAGATGTACTGTGTGTCTGGTGATTCCACCAGCTACAAAACCCTCCACATCCACAGCTCTACTCTATCCCCAAATCCTATATTAAATCAGCATACAAGGTGCCCTGCAGAAAACAACTGCAGAGTATGACAGCCCTCTGCCCGCACAACAGAACCTCATAACACCTGTTACTTATAGGGTCTTCCGTGCTCTTGGAGGGAGCAAAAGAAGTTGTCCAAAGAGAAACAGATTTTAGGAGTGGCAGCTTCTTACTTCATCTTACTTAACTACAATTGAAAACTTGGGTATTGAGTGAGATCACTAGAAAGTTAGTGTGGCTAACTAGAACTACAATAAAAATACAGTAACTACATTAAACATGGAAAGCAGTTTAAGCAGGAATCTGAAAGTCAAACATTAATAGACATTTATTAAATAGAATATATATCTGCCAATAATAATATATTCTAAATCAAAGTCTTAAGGCTTTTAGCTTATCACCTGCAAGGATTTTCTTCTGTCCATGGCATAGCATTGAATAACTGGCTGCATGCATGCTGGGTGAGTTTCTTCTGAGTGGTTATTTGATGAGTAAAGTCTCAAATTCTCAGGGGAAAAAAATCTTTAATTCTCTCACAAGGAACTGGTATTATTGGGAGCTAGATAATTTTTGCAGAAAAAGTTCATGTGGAAACTCCGTCATTCATTTGAAATTTTTCACAAGCCTTTCCCCAGCAACATGCTATTGTTGGATGCCCACTAACTCTCTTTCACATGGGTAACTAAGGAAATGAGACATGGTAATTCATAGAAGCCTTATATTTCTCTGGGATGGAAAAATGTGCATATAAAATACCCTACATTTGTAGCAGATTGGAGGTTCTGGGATTCCTCCTTTTACTAGTGTAAGTACAAGTGATTTTATTTTCCAAATAAACCTGACGAGCAACTGGAGAACATGCGACAAGTAGCCGAAAAGTGACCGAGAAGCGAGAGGTGAGCGAGGAAAAATAATTAGGATAAAATATAAGATTCAAACAAATACTTACGTAAGCACTGAGGTACCTCGCCACTCCAAGTTCCATTCCCAACACAGGTCAAAACAGCAGGAAAGGATAGTTCATAGCCTGGGGAGCAGACATAGCTAATACTAAATCCCCAGTCAAAATTTGTTCCTTCCAACCTTCCATTAGAGATCTGGGGAGGAGTTGGGCAGGTAACAGCTGCAATAACATTCAAAGTGATTAGATACAGCTGCTGTCAATATCCCTGGTGTACACAGTTACTAGAAGAACCATATGTGCTCATTTAATCTTTTTGGAGGACAATACAAGTGGTGACATGTTATCTTCCTGACTGTATTCTTGCAACACCACTGTAGCTAATATTTCTGGTTGCCTCTATTTCTGGGACACACGATTGTTGCCAGTTACCAGAATTTATAATGCAAAGTTGAATGCTGCATCATGCTAATTGGGAAGATAACACTTGGAAATCACTGTATAGTTTATATTATATACAGTATTGGACAAAATACTAATAGTGTTCATGACAAAATGATTTTTGTTGACTGTTAGGCATCCTGGAATATAATTATGTTCACTTACACATGGTCACAATCCAATTCTTTCTTTCTGTTAGCCAATTTAGGGATAGTCTGGTTGTTAAAACACAGGAATGAGATTCAGGAGCAAGATTCCTTGAAAGGTGCATGTGTGGCTGCACTCTCTCTCTTGGTAGGCACCACACATTGATAAGTGTCTGCTTCAGGGGTAATTCTTTACCAGGAGGCATCTAACTTCTGGATGAGAGGAGGGGGTTCTGGGATTCCCTCTTCTTCTGAGTCTGCTAGTGCTGCTGCTCCTGACAGGCAGGAGAGGGACTTAAAAATTCAGACTTGACTTCCCCCTCCTCAGGCCTGAGGGTGGCAATGGGAGATTTTGAAGGCAACACTCACTGTAGGTTTGAGCAGGAGTGAAGAATGCAGGTCCCTTCCCTATATCTCAGGTCTGATGGTGCCCAGGAGAGTAGCAGAAACATTAGCAGCAGAAAGAGTTCCACAAATAAGTGATGGGGAGGTAGTGGTGCTATTTGATTTTGGGGTGGTGTGGGGGGCAAGGGATGGCTGCAGCAGTTACTGACTTCGAAGGATGAAAGGGAGGAAGGAAGAGAGAAGGAGAAAGGGGGTGAGATGAGGGAGGATGGGAATGAAAAGGGAGAGAGAATGGGGAAAGCAAATTGGATGGAGAGACAGACAATGAGAGACAGACAAAAGAAGAGATGAGGGAATGAGTGAGAGGGAATGAATAAACAGAAAATAGTGAATGAGGAGAGCACCTATGGGAAAGAGCAGAGTAAAGAGAAAGAATAACACCAATAGACCCCATTTGTCGGGATTGAACCTGGGCCTCTGGAGCTTAGTCTATGAGCCTCTATCATATGAGCTAAAAGCCAACTGGCTGTTAATTAAGGCTGTAGAGCAGACTCATTAATCTCTAAGTGGTCTCAGTGCCACTAGCTGGGATAGAACCCCACACCCAGAAGCTTTGTGGGTTACATAAATGAGAGTAGTTGGATTGAGTTTAAGGGAGAGAGAGGGAGTAAGTGGGGAGAGTGGGAAGCAGTGAATGAAGACAAATGAGGAAAGGAGAGTTGAGAGACCATGTGAATGGGGGAGATGAAGGGGCTGCACTCAAAAGCTTTAAACTTACACTTAGTTAGCCTGTCATTCTGCAGGCAGAAAAAAAATTAAAGGGAACACTGGTCAGGAGCATGAGGTTCTTGTTGTGTGACCTGTGGAAGCCACTGGCTTTTCTGTGCATCAGTTTCACCATTAGTATAATTCTATATAATGGGATTATCACTTTTCTATACATCATACAGGTGCTTGAGGCTTCATTCATTAATGCTTATTAAATGCTTTGAGAATCATAGACTCATAGAAGATTAGGGTTGGAAGAGACCTCAGGAGGTCATCTAGTCCAACACTCTCAAAGCAGGACCAACACCAACGAAATCATCCAGAACTCTGGGTGGAAATGCACAATACCATTATTTTAATAACTTTTTAGCCAAGCAGGAGACCAAGGATTTGGGGGTGACTTTAGGATAACCTTTTTCATTGGCCTATTTTATTTTTAGAGACTGGGTGCATGGCTTCGAAAATTATGGCATTTGCCACCTTCTTCATAGTGGTTATGAGCTCAGTGAAATATTGTTTTGGGTTGAGTGAAAACCTCATTGAGGTTGGTAGGTGTGAACTCACCCTTCATTTAACATAACTGTAAGAATATGCCCCGCTCCTTCCTCCCCCCCCCAAAGATAGAAGGAGTGTGTGACCCTGCCCAGGAGTATTTGCATAGTATTGTTTTAGGTGAAGGTGTGTGTATGTGTGTGTTCATGGAAAGGCAAAATATACAACAAAATGAAAAAGACAGCTTGAAGGAGCAGCTGAAAGTACGGTGGCTGACCCTGGAAGAAATCTGAGGAGAGGTTTATGGGTTGGGGTACAGGATGGAAAAAGTGTTCTCAGTGCTGTGAGAAAAATAAACTGTTTCCCGCTATTTGAGTCCTTCTGCGTTCGAAGACACAGAAGTTTGTGCATTCTTTGCAAATAAACAAAACTGCATCAAAGAAATCTCTATCGCCAATTTCTCTTCCTAACTGGAACCACCCTGAATTTTTGGTTAGGCCCTTGGGTTAAAAGGGGTAGTTTTTACCCTTTTAAATTCTCTTCCTTCCTTTCTTCAAGCAGCAGCATCAGTAAGAAGTTGGGGTTTGGGATAATCACCAGCACTGTTATCCTGCAGCAATTGGAGATAGTCCATTTACTAAGCAGATTTATTGCTAGTCACTATAAAAGGGACTTTATGTTTCAGCTTCCTGGCTGAAAACTAGGGAACAAACAGAAAATTTCTTACTTGATAATCTACTTTCTGCTAGGAGTGTCTCCCAGAATTCTGATATGTATGGTTTATTCCCTTCCTGTCTCCCATTTCCAGAGGCAGTTCAAAGCTGCAGCAGAGCCTGTGCTAGCCATACATGCCAAACCCACGGAAAAAAACGCAGAAATTTGGCTTGTTTTTGGCTTAATTGGCTTGTGAGTTGCCTGTTGGATAGTTTTTGGCTTGTAACTTGTTGCTTGTTTGGCTTGTAGCTTGTTGCTTCTTTTCTTTGACCAGCTCCCAGTAAGCAGGGGCAAGCAGGGGTAAGAGGGGAAGAGAGTCGGGGTGGACAGCAGGCCCACCACAGTCCCAGACTGCACGCTGGGAGGATCTAATCACATAGAGTGTTGGGGTTCTTAGGCATTGGCTTGTTTGGCCTTGTTTTGAAATGGGATTAGCTTGATTTTTGGCTTATTGTGAAAGTTGGGGTGCTTATTTACCACATGAAAGTTGGCAACTGTGGTGCTAATCACACCCCCTTCTGCTTGCTATCAGATGATGCATTTCTAAGCTGTGAAACAGCTCTTAGAAAATTATTTGTAACACTAACTTCAGTGCCAACTAATTAATTATGTGCCGTAGGCCACTGCCTCTTGGTAAGTATCCAAACAGAATGCTGAGCCTGGGCTGTGAAGCCGTCCAGGATGGGTAGAATTGTGGGAGAACCTGATAGCAGAAAGGAAATTACTGGGTAAGAAAATCTTTCATTCTGCAGCCCAGCATCCCCCACAATTCTGATATGCATGGGAAGTAGCAAACAGTGAACAGGATTAGGAAGGGACAGAAAAGTGAACATAAGAAATAGGGAAAAAAATCTTTTTGAACTGCTCGAATGGCAAGATTATGTCTGGACCACTGTCTGTAGCACTTTCCTGACAAAGAAGGCCTCAACAGAAACAGAAAGACTACCTTATAGTGCCTGACAGAGGCACTAGCTATGTGACTGCTCTGCAGATCTCATGGGGGGACATGCTCTTTTGGCCCATGAGATTGCCAAGTATTCTGAAGAATGCACCTTGATTCCTTTAGGACCAGGGCTGTTGGATGGCTTGTGTGCCTCAGCGATGCATAGTCCAATCCATCTAGTAACGGATAGCTTAGATACTCTAAGCCCTTGGCACCTGGGGATGAAAGGAAATGAAAAAGGAGACCCATCTCCTTGTGGATTCTTTACACTTGATATATGTCTTTAGTGTGCTTCTGCCATCTGGGGTGTGCCACTGCTTCACAGTCAGGTGCTGTGCCCATGGGCAGAGTGAAGGAAATCAGAGGCTCAAAGGGATGTACTGTTAGGGCTTTCAACACCAGTGGTAGGTCCAACTGAGGGAAGATTGGTCTGACCGCTGGTCTGGGCAGTCTGATTGCTCTGAAAAATCTGGATTCCTGAGGGTTCTGCCAAGGAGCCTGAGGATCCTACTAATAGTACATGACTTATGGCTGATACCTGGTGAACTACCCTGCTGGGCAAAAGGCCCTTATCTGCACCTTTCTGAAGGAAGTCGTAAGTGGCTGGAATCCCAGGATCCCTTGGATATGTGCTGCACTCTTGACACAACAAACTGAACTTGGTCTACATGGACAAGTATGTTTACTGTGTGGAAAAACTCTCCTGAATGAGAGCAGAGTCCTGATTACTTTGGAAGATAGGCCGAGTGTGGCTAATACGTCTCTTTCAATAGACAGGCTGTCAGTTAAAGGTGACCTGGGTCTGGATGGAGAAAGGAGCCTTGGAAGAAAGAGGTCTGGTCTTGTCTAAAGCTGGAATGGTGGCTACAGCCTCAGTTCTATCAGATCAGAAAACCAGGGTCTCCTTGGATGGTAAAGAGTTAGGGTTGTCACCCTTCTCACCTTACCTTTTGGAACACCTTCCCTAGGAGAGAGAATGGTAGGAATGCATATTGCAGGCCTTGTGGCCATCTCTGCGACAGAGCATCCATCCTATGCACTTAGGGTTTGCTTCTCAGGTGAAGAATTTCTGCCATTTTGCATTGCTGTAATTGTCAAACAGGTCAAGTTAGGGGAGACCAAACATATGCGAGATCAGAGTGAAGACGTCCCTTGTTCAGGCATCATTCAGAGTAGTTGACTTTGTGTCTACTGAGCCAATCTGCTTTTTGGTTCAGCTTTCCTTTTATGGGTATTGCCTTCAGGGAAGGTGATGTCTTGTCTGTCCATTCTATTGTCTCCATTGCTTCTGCATTTAGAGCTACACTCCTTGTTCTCCCTTGGTTGTTCCTGTACGCAACTGTGGTCATGTTGTCTGGTTGGTCCAAAAAGTGATTGAATGCTAGGTAGTTCTGCAATCTCACTAGTTGGAGAGCTCTGAGCTCCAAGAACTTGATGTGGGAGTCCCTTTCCCCAGATCTTCAGTTACCCTACACTATTCTGGGTCCCAGAAGTGTTCCCCATCCCTTCCAACTGGTGTCTGTTGTAACAACCTGCAGCCCTAGAAAGGATATGGGAAAATTCCTGTGGATGTTCTCTGAGACCTTCCAGCACCCTAAGGGATTCAGCACCCCTGGACTTGGTCTTGCCTTAGCTTGAGGGAATGGGCCCATACTCTCAGAAGAAAGGTCTGATATGTGACCTCGCCACTGGGAGACCCATATGTGCAAGATCAGAAGGCCCAGTGACACTGAGCTGTGGTTGGCCTCATGCATTTGTCCAGCATGGATATCAGGCCCTGGATCTTCTGTCTAGTGATGGGTAGATCTTTGCCACTGAAGGGTCTATCTCCATTCCCAGGTAAATTCTGTTTGTCAAGGAAATCAGTGAGTTTTTTCCTGGTGTTACTGCAAAGCCATAGGCTTAAGAACATAAGAACAGCCAGACTGGGTCAGACCAAAGGTCCATCTAGCCCAGTATCCTGTCTTCCAACAGTGGCCAATGTCAGGTGCACCAGAGAAAAGGAAATGAACAGAACAGGTAATCATCAAGTGATTCAAGTGATTGCTTGGCAATCAAGAGTCTGGGCTCTGGCACTGCGTGTTGTGGCCTGCGAGCTTTGCCTTGCAGTGACTACTACATCCACTTAAAACTCTGGGTGCAGAGGGTGGATCATAAGGGAGAGTCTTTTTCATGTGTAGGATTTTGATGGCTTGGAGGAAAATTCATGTAGATTTCCTTGGAAAAAATCTGGAGCAGAAGCTTCCCCTGCCAGGGTAACAGTCCCTTCTTGGATACCCTTGGTGTTAGTAGCAACCTGTAGATTTCTGTTCTGGCTTTGATAATGAGGATTGACACTTGTTTTCAGTCTCAGCTACTAATTTCTCTAATGTTTCTCCCAATAGCTCATTACCATTTAGAATGAGTAATGACTATTCCTGGGTATAACGTGAAATCCTTGCAGCCACCAAGTTAGAATCCATTGCTGGTCACAAATCACATCAATTGTTTGCCCAACACAGGACCCGAGACATCTTACTCCAAGCAAGGACCATGCCCCTAGAAAATGAGCCTCTTGTTTACCATGAAGTAGGTTTTCCTACTAAATGTATGAAAAAACTTTGGTCTGGACAGTTATAGATGAAGCTTTTAAATTGCTGTGCAGTGTGTCCTATGGTATAAGCAGTGATGTCCTATGGTATAAGGGTCTTGGAATGAAATCCGCTTCTGAAGGTGTGACCTATGTCTGCTGCACCAACCTTAGGCTCCCCAAATCTATCTATCTATCTAAACATTTTAGTTTAACATTTGGTTTAATGAGGTGTCCTCATTTGCCTCAATGGAAAGAGAAAACACGTATCGCAATAATGCTTGAAAAGAAAGATATTTTATTTGTAAGTTCCTTGCTGGCCATCATGGAACAGTTTGTAGGGTTTTTTTTGTTTGTTTGTTTGTTTTTTGTTGTTGCATGTGTGGTACACTTCCCCTTGGCTGTTTACAAGATGGAGGTAGCACACTATTCATCCTGGTCTAGGGAGCACACTATAGACGAGGGGTAGTGGTAAACATGCCTCAATTGTGAAAAAAGTTGCAAGCTATCCCCTGGCACCTGAAAGGCTGCTTGCCTGCTCCCCAAGCTAGACAGCACCCAAGTAAGTGCTGCAAGAGCAACCTAATATCACCTGGATCCTTACACAGGAAATCAAGAGCACTTTGAACATGGGAAGGGATTTCTCATTTACCACTCTGTAATCCCATGAAAATGCAGCCCCAAGGGTAGTGGAATCCTCAAATGCCTCTGTACTGGTCACGGACTTCTTGAAGAGCTCAAGGCTTTAATGTGGAGTCTCCTGTGGTGCGGGGAGGGGTGGAGAGAGAGCCCCTTTCCCAGGCAGATCAAGGGTTTATGTTTGATGATCAGAAGGCAAAATTCCCATTCTGATGCTGCCTCAAATTTGAGCTCAGTTCCCTGGCACAGCGAGGGCCTTTGGCTGAAAGCCATACAGGCACAATTTCCATTAGGCTGCAGGCTAAGACAGGGCTGCACAGGGAGCACAGGCTTCTTTGCATGCCTGGACATGCTGCAGAGTGGGGAGGGGCAATGTTACACAGCACTCCATCTACACTATGAGCCAGGGGTATGATTCCCCTGCTTGTGTACATATATTCGTGTTAGCTCTCATTGAACATATGCAAGTATAAACAGCAGTGTAGCTCAGTAGGATGGATAGCAGCAGTGGAGGCACAGCTGAGCTATGCTGAGTACATACCCTCTGATTTCAGGTGGGTTGGTTCTCAACAGGGCTCAGCTGTGCCTCAACTGCTGCTACCCGTGCTACTGAGCTACACTGCAGCTTATACTCATTCTAGCTTGGGTATGTGTCAGAGGCGGATTACAGTTTTGTGGGGCCCTGGGTCACAGCAAGTGGGGGCTCTCCCCATCCCTTCCTCCTGCAGTCCATTCTGTCCCCATCTGACGCTCCTCCCGGGGAGCAGGATCGGGGTGCAAGGGCTTCTCACGCCCACCCACCGCTCATGTCAGGGGGAGCAGGGTCAGGGCACGGGGGCTTGCCCCACTCTGCTCATCCAGGGCTCCTGCTGAGGGTGAGTAGAGTCAGGGCATGGGGACAGGAGTGCCGGGCAGGTGGGAGAAACCCCCGCGCCCCAACCCCGATCCCTGGCAGGAGTGCCAGGTGGGCAAGCGGAGTGGGGCAAGCCCCCACACCCCGACCCCGGCAGGAGCGCCGGGCAGAGTGAGTCAGCACGCAAGGGCATCCATTTCCTGAGCCCTCCATTTGGCTGGGGCCCATAGGTAGGTTTCCCGTTGGCCCAGTGGCTAATCTGCCACTGGTATGAAGCACCCCCTAGCTCATAGTGCATAACCTGTGAAGGAGATAAACCCCAGCAAACACACCCTCGGGCGAGAAGGCAAAGGAGAAGGGATTTAGCCCCTGATTTTCACCCTACTTTTTTGGTAACTGCTGCCTTAAGAAGGAAACACTTGCTTTTGCTTTTTCGGGTTCCAGAGTCTCTGGGTTTTGCAGAACTTAACCCAGATGATCACAAGAATCCTCTGGTTCACTGTGTGCAGAAGAAGAGCTGTGTAGGTGCCCTGCTTCTTTCCACTGGGGGCAGCGGGAGAGGGAACCAGTAGCCCAGAAACAGTCTCATCTTTATGCTTCTTTATGCCTCAGGACTTACCTTCTGGGTCAACTGGAGGAAGGTCTCCTTGTCCTCCAAGCCTCCCTCCTGGTTCTGCTCTCGCTCTTCTAGTGGGGTTTTTCTTTGGTGGAATCAAGGATAACTGGTGGAAAGGCACCAATATGCCTGTCCGCTCAGAGCCCCATGTCCTAACTGAGATGGGGGTGGGTGGTTGGGGGCAGATTGGGCATTTTTTACTTTCTGCTTGGCTTGAGAAAGGTGCTTCACATTCAGAGCACTGTTTGGATTTTGTCCATTGCTTGCACAGCTGTTCTGCTATGAGGGGAAGGGGGCAGAGGAGCTCAGCAGGGAGATGCTGCAGTGGATGCTCTGGGTGGCTGTGACCACTGTGCTGCTCAGATCCCAGACCAGGAGGAGGTGAGGAGACTTGAAAGCAAATTAAAATGCTTTAACTGTCCCCAAAATGGCTAAAAATAACAACTCTAAAAGAAAAGGATGGGAGTGAGTGAACCACCATTTATTTGCTGCCACAGAGGCAGAACATCTGACAGCAAACAGGAGAAGGTGGTATGGTTAGCACTGGCTGTGCTTCAGCTTTGAACTACCTCCAGAAACTGCAGACAGGAGGAGTTGAGGCAGACAATGGGCTGCAGAATGTCTGTTGGCAATATAGGGGAAGCAGGGTCAGGAAAGAATAAGTAAATGACCATCGCATCAAAATGAAGGAATAAATGAATAAAAGTGAACACTGCCTTGTCAAGGTTCTATCAACAAAAACAGCTGAGATTGAACCATTAATAATGTATATCTGCAGTGGATTCTGCTTGGAATTTCAGCTGAAATTGGTATTACAAAAACAAAGTGGATTTAAGACAGTTTTGCTGAAAAGTACAATGCCTGACTGACATTTACTTGTGAATGAACGCACACATCCTTCTCTTGTGGAGACAAATGAGGGAGAATCATATATATCTAGTGTTTCAGTGGCAGCTGGAAAATAATGTTTGCATACTCTGAGCAGTTCATTGTTCACTTATTGTATCTAAATTGTACCAAATCCTCCTAACAATAACAAATAGCTATTATATAGTCCAAATAAATTATTATATATGATACATTCCTTTTGATTACATATTCAAAATAAATAATAATATTAGTTTAAAAGTGAATATTACTTTTGCATTGCAAAGAAATTTGCATGGAATAAAATAGGGAATTTCTGACAGCATCAGAGATTTCACATATGATTATTATTTAATATTTGTACAGTGAATACGTATGTATAGTGATTGATTGACAGAAAAGAAGAGTGTATCTTCCCCAAAGAGCTTACAATCTCTGTCCCTCATCTGAAAGTTGAACTTTTCTCTTCATACTCTGGTGTATACCCCCTACTCTCAGTTAATGTCCTTTGGGTAACAGCAGCCCAAATAAGGTAGAGCAAAGTGAAAGACAGGATCAGGAACCTGGCTTCCCTCTGATGGTCAGTAACAGAATTGGCCAAACACAGAGTAAAAGTGAGGTTCTGACTGATGCCTCTGATTCTGCCCCAGACAGAATTTCTCCTTGGGCTCCAGCCAAAATTGAAACCCCCCAACTCAGACCTCTCCAGCATGCCCAAGGGAGCCCAAGACTGGACCTTATTCTAAAATAAACATAACATTTGATGGAAAAATGGAAGAGAGGCAACATAAAGGCAGAATATGTAAGAGAATCCATCTTGCATTGCCTGACTATTGTGTTCCTTAGCAGATTGATAGGACAACTTTCATTTAAAGAAACAGAATTATTGATACATACACCTCAGATTTAATACATAATAATTCTGATTACAGTGCCTGGGAACTATGGTAATAGGCAGTCCAGAAATCCTATAAGCAGACATGCGGGGAGAGAGATATAAATCCTTGTGTAATCAGTTTTGAATGCAAAAACAGTAGTATTTGATGATGGTTAGTAATGAAAAGTAAACAAAAGAAGAGCATTTTCTTGAACAGCAAAAAATTTGGAGCACTTGAGAATGAACTGCATTCAAAGCATTGGGAGCAGAACTGAAAAAAAAAAAAAACACCCTAAAACACTGGCATAGCTGGGAGGAGGTGTCAAGGCTCGGTAAGGCATACATGGAAGAAGAAGAAGAGAATAGGGATGGAGATGCAGATATAAGAGTTTTCAGTTTGAAGACATGAGAGAGAATGAGCCCATCCAGGGGGAAGCATAGACAGAGAAAAGGGAGGATTTATCAAATATTCCTATGAGATAACTCTAGAAAAGTTGGAAGGAAAAAGAACCACTTGCCAACACCTGGTTGCAGGTGTAATTGGCTAGGTAGGAGAAGAAGGAAGAGTCCCACAAGGCTATGGACGAAAGGATCTTAAGATGGAGGGGGAGACTCACTATGTGAAAGGTAACAGAAATATCAGAGAAGAGAATGAGCCTGAGAGGATGCCCTTAAATTTAGCAGGGAAGAGGTTGTAGGTTACTTTGACGATAGCAGTTTTGATTACATCAGTAGAATAGTTTTTTGATTGTATATTACAATAAAATTCAGTTATAAGCTGCCATTTTTTTTAACCACAGGCTACACCAAGAACTTCCCTGTAATACCTATAAATCAAGAATGCATGTGCTAGCAGAAAGGAAGTGTGAAGGATCACAGGATTTATTCTTTTGTTTTTCCAAGTCCCATAGGAAGGAGGCAACATCAGATGCCAAACAAATGTACATTAGGGCATCTGATGGAAATATTTAGACTTTGCTGCTGAAAAACATGCTGAGTATATTAATACTACTGGAGAGTGCTGAATTTCTGCACCCTAAGCAAGGAAAGAATTGGCCAAAGATCCTGGTAGGAAGGACAAGATAGTCCAGTGCTATCCAGCCATGGAAAAAATCATTTACTGGATTCTAGACAATTAGAAAGTCCAATACCATGTAGGTTCACAAAAGATACTGCTGAAATGTATCATCTCTGGTAGATTAACATTATGCAGAAAAAAAGGCAAACTCCATTAAAAGCAGGGAAGTCACCTGAACTGTCTCTTAAGCAGAAACTTAATAAGAGGCTCCTGAGGGCCCCAGTAAGATCTCCAACACAACACTGCTAACACTTTACATTTATGGAACAAAATAAAAGACACCAATGGTAAGACAACAATTTTTAAAACCCCCAACTCAATTGACCATAAAGACAAAGTAAATATTAACGTGTCCAGACATGTTTAGTCTTCGGCTATAATGATGAATGTTTACTTAGTTTGACTAACATGTTACAGTACAAAATAGGTACAAATGTCACACAAAAAAATGTTCTGATACCCCAAATCATTGTGATACCTTTACAAGTTGGGATTGTTCCACTCCATGTGCCGTTGGTGGTACAGGTGCGAATTATGGAGCTGTTCAATTCCATTGTATAACCAGGTTGGCACATGTAGGTAACATTTTGTCCAACAACATAATCATCACCATATCTCAAGCCATTGGCTGGTACACCTGGGTCTCCACAACTGATTACTGAAAGTAAGGAGTTGAAGAACATGGTAAATCATTAATGTGACTATGTATCTGAGGAGAAAAAAGCACTGTCAAATTAATAATTTATTGCCAAAAATATAGCAAAAGTTTATCTCCAGCTACATTAGGTAATGTACATTAATTCTCTACCTAACACAATATGTGGTTACATACAGCAGCTACATTTTAGGGAAAAATTAGTACACCTGTTCAAAAGTGCAAAAAATGGATTATTTTAATAACTTAAATGTCAGGATTAGAAAATGGCAGTTAGAAATCAAAGACACTAAAAAGGAGTAGGTAGATGAGGAAAAGCAGATTGTTTCGCCAAGGACCACACAGTGTGAAAGTCACTCATCTGGATCTCCTTAAAGATTATACAGACATTTCTCAAATTAAGAAGGGAATGACTGCAATGAAGAGGGGAAAAAAAAACAAAAGTTTGACCTCTGGCAATAAGGGACCTGCAACAGACTGAGGAAGAGTATCCATCCTCCTGTTCCATGAAAATCAGAAAAAAAGTTTCCCTGATCCAGAACTTTGAAAGTAAACACTTAATGAGAATGCCAATTTACCATTGACAAGGAGGAAATAGAGGCTGAAAGAATAGGACCAGCTTGTGATGTATTTCTTTCACAGAAAATAAAACCAGGACACAATCATCCTTACAAATAACAGATATGTCTTAAAAACAACCACACAGAAATCAAACACTCCCAGCTCCTAATTAAGGAACAGGAAGGGAAGAACATAAAGAAACAGTTGGTGGGAAGATGGGCACAGCAGAGCAGTCTGATAGTCTCTGTGTTATTGAGGAGGATGAAAGTTTTGGGGAAGGAGAACATCAAACTGGAGCGGAGGGAAACAATCCCATATTTGTCCTTCCAGATGATGTCATGGTATCCTCTCGCACTGAGAATACCTCTCCATTGGAGGGAACCCCATTTCTTAGGAAAAGACAGGTAATAGTAATGGGGGATTTGAGCATTAGAAATATAGAGAGCTGTGTTTGTGATGACTAAGAGAACCACATGGTGAATTCCGTGCTGGATGCGAAGGTCGTGGATCTCTCGAGACATCTAGACACGTGTATGTGTAGTGCTGGGGAGAAGTTGGTGGTTGTGATACATACAGATACCAATGGCATAGGAAAAGATGGGAGAGAGGTCCTGGAAGTCAAATATAGGCTACTAGAAATTGAAGTCCAGAAACTCCATGGTAGCATTCTCTGAAATGATCCCAGCTCCCCGTGCAGTGCCAGTTAGACAGGGAGAACTGGAGGGTCTCAATGCACGGATGAGATGACTGTGTAGGGAGGAGGGGTTTAGGTTTATTAGGAACTAGGAAACCTTTTGGGAAAGGAGGAGCCTATACAGGAAGGATAGGCTCCACCTAAATCAAAATGGAACCAGACTGCTGGCATGTAATATTAAAAAGGTTGTAGAGGAGTTTTTAAACTAAGGGCTGGGGGAAAGCCAACAGGTACAGAAAAGCACATGGTTCAGACACAGACATCCCTTATGGGATGATCTACAAACAGGGATTCTCTATATCCTAGTAAGGAGGAGAGGATAGAAGGTCATGAAGTACAGGTAAGAACTGAAGAGAAACAGCCAAATGAAAGAATCCTAGGCAATTACATCACATACTGGCAGGCAACTAAAAAGTGAGAAATTTTATAAGTGCTTGCATACAAATTCTAGAAGTCTAAATACTAAGATGGATGAACTTGAGTGCTTGGTATTAAATGAGGATATTAATATAATAGGCATCACAGAAACGTGGTGGAATTATGATAATCAATGGGACACGGTAATACCAGGATACAAAATATATAGGAATAAAAGAGTAGGTCATGTTGCAAAAAATCTTAAATGAATCAAACTGTACCATAAAATATCTATGGATAGAAATTCCATGCTAGAATAATAAGAATATAGCATTAGGAATATACTACCAACCACCTGACCAGAATGGTGATTGTGAAATGCTCCAGGAGCTTAGAGCATAAATATAGAAAATGTATTAATCATGGGGGAGTTCAATTATCCCCATATTAACTGGGTACATGTCACCTCAGGATAGGATGCAGAGATAAAGTTTCTTGACACTACAAATGATTGCTTCTTGGAGAAGCTAGTCCTGGAACCAACAAAGGGAGAGGCAATAATTGATTTAGTTCTAAATGGAGCACAAGATATGGTCCAAGAGGTGAATATAGCTGAACCACTTGGTAGTAGTGACTGTAATATAATTAAATTACTATATTTGGGGGGTGGGAGGAAAGAAACACCAAAGAAGTCAACCACAGTAGCATTTAACTTCGGAAAGGGAAACTATCCAAAAATGATGATGCAAGTAAAATGGAAATTAAAAGGTACAGTCACAAAAGTGAAATGCATGCAAGCTGCATGGAAACTTTTTTAAAACATTGTACTAGAGGCTCAAATTAAATATATACCCTAAATTAAAACAAAAATAGTAAGAGGACCAAAAAAGTGCCATCATGGCTAGAGAACAATGTAAAAGAAGTGGTTAGAGGCAAAAAGACATCCTTTAAATATGGGAAGCTAAATCCTACTGAGGAAAATAGAGAGTATAAACTCGGGCAAGTCAAGCATAACAGTATAATTTGGCAGTCAAAAAAGGAATTTGAAGAGCAACTAGCCAAAGACTCAAAAAGCTAACAGGAAAAAAACAAAAACAAAACAAAAAATGCTACATCAGAAGCAGGAAGCCTGCCCAACAATCAGTGGGGCCACTGGAAGATCGAGGGAGAATTCATGGAAGGAGAGGCTAAATGAAATCTTTGCATTGGTCTTCACTGCAGAGGATGTGAGGGAGATTCCCACAGCTGAGCCATTCTTTTTAGCTGACAAATCTGGGGAACTGTGAACAAACTGAGAAATTAAACAGTAATAAGTCACCAGAACCAGATGGTATTCACCCAATAATTCTGAAGAAACTCAAATGTGAAACTGCAAAACTACTAACTGTGGTATGTAACCTATCATTTAAATTAACTTCTGTACCAGATGACTGGAGGTGACACCAGGTTTTATTTAATTTATTTATTTATTATTTTACACCAGTTTAAAAAAAAATAAATAAAAATAAAAAATAAACGTTCCAGGGGTGATACTGGCAATTACAGGCTAGTAAATTTAACTTTAGCACCAGGCATATTGGTTGAAACTATAGTAAAGAACAGAATTATCAGACATATAGATGAACAATATTTGTTGGGGAAGAGTCAACACGTCTTTTGTAAAGGGAAATCATGCCTCACCAATCTATTATTATTCTTTGAGGGGTCAACAAACATGCACAAGGATGATCAAGTGGATATAGTGTACTTGGTTTTTCAGAAAGCCTTTGTCAAGATCCCTCACCAAAGGCTCTTCAGCAAAGTAAGAAGTCATGGGATAAGACTGAAAGTCCTCTCATGGATCACAGAGGCAGGAAGAATGGAGCTGTAATGTAGTTCTAGCACTTACAAATAGGTGCCAAAAATCGGTTTCAGTTCCTTTGATGTCTTATTGGTGAGGTTAGCCTATCATTCACGACTTCCAAGGAGAGGATTCTGTGAATCTGTCTCTCTCTCTCATTGAGAGAGAGAATGGAAAAGTGCTGAAAAGTGCTTAAGAGGCAGCAGATTTAAAACAAACAAAAGGAAGTATTTTTTCACACATCCCACAGTCAACCTGTGGAACTCTTTGCCAGAGGATGTTCGTGAAAGCCAAGACTATAACAGGCTTAAAAAAAGAACTAGATAAGTTAATGGAGGATAGGTCCATCAATGGCTACTAGCCAGTATGGACAGGGATGGTGTCCTTAGCATCTGTTTGCCAGAAGATGGGAATGGGCAATGGGATGGATCACTTGATGATTACCTGTTCCATTCATTCCCTTTGGGGCACCTCGCATTGGCCACTGTCGGAAGACAGGATACTGGGCTAGACTGACCTTTGGTCTGACCCAGTATGGCCGTTCTAATGTTCTAAAAGGACAAGCTCAGGCCAGTGTGGAGTGAGGTTAAATCAAACAATCTGAAGAATGCTTGGTTTTGTTATCTGAACCTATAATACTAAAACAATATGCCACAAATTCAGGGAAAACAAACAAGTTTTTCATGAACTCATATATTGTCTTGCAAAAACTGTCAACGGCTGCAGTTTCTTTTCTGAAACTGTGGTCAGTTAATACATTGTAGATACCCATTGATAACACCATTAAAATAAATTGATGTCACAAGTACTGTATGTATAATCTTCAAAGGTCAGGCAATCACACTTGAACACTACAACAGAAACACTTGAAAAGTTATAGATTGCAATCACTGAGCAGGAAATATAGTGTAAGAAGTTACAGAAGATTTCAAATGTCAAACAAAAGATTGAAATGCACACCACAAACATATTATGCACCCTCTTAGAATACTTATAAATAATAAACAAAATGGCAGCTAAAACAATTATAAAGTCATAAGATAGAAACACTATTCCACAGCTTGCTTTTTTCTTTTGTAAAAACGATGAACCATATAGAGACGGATAAAAAAGTCTTATACATTTGTAAATGAAAATTAGTTTTTTCATGGCAAAGCAATTAGCGATTGTATTTTATTCTTGTTTCACAAAGAAAACATGCTCAGCAAGTGACCAGCACATTATCACATGAGCAGACGCATCACACAAAACACACACAAAAATGAACACTAACACCACAAAATATGAAACAAGAAAATACCTTTTTACCATTAGAAGAAAGTTTAAGTGGGCAGAATATATGAATATACAATTGCCTTAAAATGTAATACGAGTCAGTATGTTTTAACTCATCTTTCTTCAAACATTTTATTCTTCATATTACACTTACATAATATTTTCATGGTTGAATGTACTTTTTTATGTAAATTACCAAGAGTTTCTGAAGTGTTGCGAGGGAAAGTAAAGCTGGCAATTAATACCTAAATTCTATATTATTGTATTTACAATAATGAAGAATTTAATTAAAAACACTAAAGCAATATCTAACAGGCCATAGTTATGGTTAAACATGAAGACTATTAATTGAAGATTAATCTTACTTGTGCAATTTGGCAAGGATCCAGACCATGTTCCATTGGCAGTACATTGTCTCACAGAAGATCCAGAAAGTATGTATCCTTCCATACAGGAATAAATTACCGAATTAGAAAATGTCGTGCCATCTATACGAAATACTTTCCCATTAGCAGTTGTTCCTGGATTACCACATTGCACAGCTATAAAATAAAATGTTAAATGTATAAGATGTTAAAATGTTAATTTACAAATAAAATAATGCTCCTGTTGCTAGCATGTTTAAGGGATAGGAGTCTTTGTTAAAGCTGAAGATTTAGCTTTCAAATCCTGTGGACAATGTGTGATGGGGATGGTTTATTACATTTATATATACCAAAATTTATTTTTATCTTTTCCCTTGGAGAATAATACCTAGGAAATTACACTTAAAAAGCCTATGGTAAAAGAAAGTTATTTAGGTTGCAAAATCAAGCACAGGAAAGCTCAAAAATGCCAGATTTACGGTTACCCCTACAACCTCAATTCATTCCATTTGTGAGTATGCATTATGATACCATCTTTAATTACATGATCACAAACTAATTTTTTTCCCCACAGGACTGTGCCTCGTTCAATGCACAGGATGGAGGCTAAAAAGGAAGAATTAACACTGTACAAGCAACTATAAATCTAGAATTTCCTAACTTTCCTGTGCATGGCTTTTCACCTAAATATCATTCTTTAATAAATATAATATAATATAATATAATATAATATAATATAATATAATATAAACAAACAAAACTAAGACAACAGCAGTCTTTATTCCGTATACATACCTCCCAGAGGATTTCTAAGTTAAATGAATAATGAAGCATCTTAGATATCTTGAAATGTAAAATAATATGATGGCAATCCAGTTTGATAGTAGAGAAGGAAGAAAGCTCAGTTTGGGTGATCATGTCCCCCTACAGCTTATAAGATATGTATTTATTTATTTATTACTTTGTATCAGAGTTGCATCTGTTCATCAAGAAGAATATTAAAAGTGGGTTTGACCACACCGCAGCTAAGGCTGATGTTATCCAGGCTTGCCAGAGGAAGGCAGCAGTGCTTTATGGTGGGGTGGGAGAGGGAACAAGGTCAGAAAATGCTGCAAAAAGGTTGGTGATGGGTAGGCTTTAAAGGTGAAAGCCCTGGTGCTGGAAACCCCTTTCTCCATGCAGCAGGGGGCTTGCACCAGGAGGTAGCGATGAACTCGAGTAGATGCCACTGGCGCTATGAAGCCGTGGCATATGAGGTTCATGGTGGTAGCATGAAGATCCTTGGCTCTGGGCACATGACTGAGCTATGAAGAGTTAAGAGTTCTTCCATTTTCAGGACTCGGAATGCTGGTCACCGATATGGCTCATCAAGAAGGGACGGGTGTTGCGGTACATGGCATTGGCAACCCATTTGCAGGAGTCCTCAATAATCCTTGCATGGTGCAAGGGACAACCGAGTTCATTTGGAAGGATGGGGGTTCACCTAACAGACTCGGGGGCGTGACATGTTGTTTGGCTGCTATACAAGAGGCAATTGGAAGATGTCTGGGAACCTGACTGGGTTTGTGGGGGAGGCAGCCCAGCTAATTACCGGTGCCTCCTTGTGGTGGATATCCAGTGCAGGTACTCCATATGGAAGGCATCCAGTGACTAGATAAATGGCCTGGTAAATGACTTAAAAAGGAGGTGCTGGTTAAAGGAACGGAATGGTAAGGGGTTTGGAGCACCTATGGTTGGAACGGCAGGGAGCCAATACCCCTTTCTTATAGCACACCTTAACCCTCCTCCGAGGGGGCTGGATAGTAAGGACCTGGATGGAAAAAGAGGGGGAGCTGGTGGAAGCCCACAGGTAATTATGGAATAAACAGGAGGTTACCTGCACTGTACACTGTTATCTACCAGGTAGTCCCAAACATCTAATAATAAAGTTGCGACTTGATTAAATCCATACCAAGTGTGTCCTGTCCTTCTTTGGGTATAGCCGGACAATGTTAATTAAGCTGTCTCCTTCAAAATGAAATGACTATCTCTTAAAGACAGAGCAATTCATAATAATAAAGTGGATAATAAGAGAAAAGAGGCTCTTAAATTTTCCTCTGCTATTCAGGAAGCTTTTTTTCTCTAAAAGGGTCTGTTGGGAATTACTTCTTATTTGTGGAATCAAGATTACTGAAGTACCATACATGATTCTCAATAAATATCTGGTTAGGTCTTGTTTTTATGGTAATACATCTTGCTTCACAATTCTAGAGTGATTCATTTTAAGTAACTTAGTTTGGGTTTTTCATTTTCTAATAGTGAGCAAGATATATTAATCAGTAAACAAAATTTATAGTTTAATCATTTATGACATATTATATGTAGTATAATGAAATTCTACAAATAATTGAATTTCTCCTTTCACTGGTATTCATATCTACAATAGCTGTAACTAAGGATGAAGCAACCAGGAAAGCATTTGTCAAAGGAAAAAAACAATATTAAAAAAATGAGGTCTACAGTGCTTACCTATTTTTTCCTCCTACGAAAAAAATATGTAGTTGGTACAAACTGGTGGAAGGAGTAGGGGAGAAAGTAATCGTTGTCTCAAAGACTAAGAATTTATCATCTCTAGTTACTGATTTGAACTGTACCCGGGCGACCAAAAGCCATTACTATCTTATAGCTGTTTCAGTCTCTGTGTGAAAAGATTTGTGGTCTCAAGCTAGTACCCAATGGACAAGTATCTGCATCACAAGACCTATGATATACAATTGGCATTCTGGTCAGCACTTACAGCAGAAATGGCATGATTCAACAAGCATGGAAAGTGAGCCATTGTCTCAGTGCTAGATGTTGTCTTTCCAGGGCAAAATAGAGGTAATACAGGTACACTTGTAAGCAGATATGGAGAAGGCTACTCTTCCACTGCCTGTACTCTATCTGTCCTGTGGCTAAATCAAGCAGTTTAACCTCCAGGGATTTCACTCTGGCACTTTTCATTCACATTACTTTCATTTTAAAGATATATACATAAAATTTATTTTCCTTTTGTGATTTACCTTTACACTCTGGCTGTCTTCCTGTCCAGGTTCCATTTCCCAAACATATTCTTTCTTCTGACCCATGAAGGATATAACCAATCTCACAGTTGAAACGCACAGTACTTTTAATTTTAAAATCACTGTCTTCTCTAGAACCATGACCTGGGATTCCTGGATCTCCACAAGAACCAGCAGTGTCACCTAGAATTTTAATACAAAGATTTTCACATGAATATAATATTTGATACACTATATTACTATATCAGTACTGTAGGACTATTTTACAGCTACTGACTTGAACTATAAGACCCAGATTTTTAAAGGTATTTAGGTATTGCTTCCCATTGTTTCCCTTTTGAAAATTAGATTGGGCTCTTAAATCAGTTAGGCATTGCAACACTGAGCAAAGCAAAGCCTAAATACTTTTAAAAATCTGGGTCCAGGCCCTTTACTTGGCTTTTCAAATGATCTGGTAGCTACCAAAGATACCTTTGTAACCAAGATTTAACTGAAGTGTAAACAGCACACAGAAATTATATGTTTCTCTGGTAATTGGCCAAGCTTATGAAGGCCTTACACTCAAATTGATGGCTTTTCCATGTTTGCATTTATACATGTATGTAATATGATAACTTTTGAATGCTGCATCCAATCAATTCCAGAATTTCCAGGAATGTACTAGGCATTAATGGCCAGAATCCTATTGATTTGCAGGGAAATCAGAGGGAAAGTGGAGGACAAGTGGAGCCCCCACTACATTATTAGCACAACCAAAGCTTCAAGTACCTCTGCAATTTTCTATGGATCAAACAACATGTTTATGGCACCAATTAACTCTTTTCAGCACTACTAGGGTGACCAGATGTCCCGATTGTATAGGGACAATCCCAATTTTGGGGTCTTTTTCTTATATAGGCTCCTATTACCCCCCACCCCCATCCTGATTTTTCACACTTGCTGTCTGGTCACCCTAAGCACTACAGAACAATACCCCTGCTTATCCTCCAAGTGGAGTTCAACATGTTGACACCTGACTGATTTAACTCCCCAACAGAAGGAATAATGGAGGGACAGATTTTGGGGCATAAAGTAAAAGGGGGTCATGCACACAGCCCCTGGCCTGGGAAAGACTGGGGTAATCCTGGTATGGGGTCAGTGGCCAAGAGGAGCAAAGAACCCCTAGCATAAGAGAGAAGGTGGCAATTAGAAAATAGGGGACTGACAGAGCCCCTGACATCCGGGGGACAGTGGGAAATGAGGAGGAGGGGGCAATACAGATTCACACAGAAACCCTGCCAAGGGGGAGGATAGGGAACATGGAGGAGGAATGGGGGCACAAAACCCCCAGTGGCAGGGAAATTGGAAGACCCTTTCCATGCTTATTGAATCCTGACATTTCTGCCCTGGGTCCAGGTGAAATAAGGGACACAGAGAACTCCTGTCATGGGGGAGGGTGGGGAGAATGGGGGACCTTGGAATGGGAGAAGGGAGGCCACACAGAGCCCCTGGCCTGGGGAGAAAGGTAGGAATGGGGGAGAAGGGTATGGGGCAAACACAACCCCTGTGAAAGAGGGAAATTGGTGTACCCTGGTATAGAGGAGGGATTGGGGAATATGCAGGGAAAGAGGGAAATAGGGGCAAACACAGAGACCCTCCATGAGGCTAGAATGTGAGAACCTTTGAATGGAGAGATGTGGTAATGACAAGGCACACACAATTCCTGGTGCGGGGATTCAGAAACCTAGAGAATGGAAGTCATGAAAGAAAGTGGGAATGGGAGTGCACGCAGAGCCATTAGCATGTGGGAGTAATGGGGGACCCTGGGTTAGGTAAGTGGGGGGCACACAGAACCACTGGCAGGGAAGAGACTGGGGGACTTGCAGGGAATCCCTGAAATAGAGGGGGGATGAGGGGATGGCATAGGAAGAGCTTGTGGGAGGGATATGGAGAGATGCAAAGACCCCTGGTATGTGCAAAAAGCTCAGCCTTCCCAAGCTACAAAGTGCTTGTCCCCCCTAATTTACACCATTTTATGTTACACTAGGACTCACCTGAGCTAAATGGCTAATGATTTTGTATTAGGGTTTAGTTCCACAGCTTATTGTGAGAACCATAAAAATTGCCATGGTTCGTCATTCAGAATATTTATCCGAGGTCACTGATTTACAGATGAATTTCCTGTTCAATCAAGTTCCTTGTAACACATGTTTTCTAATGGTACTGGAGTGCATACTTCACATTTTAATGTTATCACTGGAGTGGCAACATTACTGCCATTGTACGTGAGCTTTAGTCAGCATTTTTCTCAACACCAACTATTTGTCATGGTTTTTAGCTACTTCCAGCTGAAAGACAGTATGCTGAATAAAATCTCATTTCAGCTGACACGCTATTTATGTTTTACAAAGTAGATGGTGGGAAAAAGTTAACAGTTTTGCCATTTCTAATATACATAGAGCAAAATAAATGTTTTGCAAACAATTCGTGGCCAAGATTTTTTGAAATAAAAGTCTAAAATCCATATTTAGGACCCTAAATAAGTGTCATGATTGGGGGTGAGGGTAGAGCTCCCAGCAGTTCCCAGTCTAACCAGTAACTTATTTGAATGTCTAAATACAGACTTAGGACCATAATTACAAGTTCCTATTTCTGAAAATCCTGGCCACTGTCCTTTTTGATAAATATCTTTGAATTAGTTTTGGACAAAAGCACAGTTGACTACACAGATAACCAAATTTAACTCTGGACTCAGCTGGTATAAATTCGCATTCAATTCTTCAATGAATTCAGTGGACCTATACTGGCTTAGAGCAGCTGAGGTTTTGGCCCAAAGACATAAAGCAAACAGATTTGGTGACATTTTTTACAAATAATAAAATGTACAGTCTCTTGCACTAACAAGGATCTAAAGGCAAATCATAATATCATTGTTGAGCCAAATTCTGCTTTCATTTACACTGGTATAAATCTAGAAATACAACTAGTGTAAAATGCACTTACCAGAGCGCATCAAATTATGCCTTTATATTAGCAATAACTGGCTAAATACATGGCATTGCTAAAATGTATGCATAAATGGGGTAAATAAAATTCTCTCTCTCTATAATAACCCGTGTAGGTATTTATCTGAGTCATAAGGACATGCTGTTAACTGTGGGAAACAGTGAGAACCCAGGGCACTCACATTTGACCAATGAATGACAGATCCCTGGCACGTATGGACTCAGTGGCGTTTACGAATAACTGGGGCATCTCAGGTGGGAGGTTAGTGACAGAGAGACAGCCCTTGCCAACCAGCCCCATCAGCACAGAAGGGTGCTGAATGCAGACCAGAACTAGCAGAGTGATTTTACCTATTTCCTCTCTTCACCAACAGAAACATCTTTTGAGTTGAGTAGTGAGCATTGCTGGCACATGATGGCATATATCACATTGGTAGATGTGCAGGTGATAATCACATCAGCCATACCATCAGGGGCTCGTTCACCTGCACATCTATCAATGTGATATATGCCATCATGTGCCAGCAATGCCCCTCTGCCATGTACATTGGCCAAACCGGACAGTCTCTCCGCAAAAGAATTAATGGACACAAATCTGACATCAGGAATCATAATACTCAAAAACCAGTGGGAGAACACTTTAACCTGTCTGGTCATTCTATGACAGACCTGCGGGTGGCTATCTTAACAACAGAAAAACTTCAAAAACAGACTCCAACGAGAGACTGCTGAGCTGGAATTGATATGCAAACTAGATACAATCAACTCAGGATTGAATAAGGACTGGGAATGGCTGAGCCATTACAAACATTGAATCTATCTCCCCTTGTAAGTATTCTCACACTTCTTATCAAACTGTCTGTACTGGGCTAGCTTGATTATCACTTCAAAAGTTTTTTTTCTCTTACTTAATTGGCCTCTCAGAGTTGGTAAGACAACTCCCACCTGTTCATGCTCTCTGTATGTGTGTATATATATCTCCTCAATATATGTTTCACTCTATATGCATCCGAAGAAGTGGGCTGTAGTCCACGAAAGCTTATGCTCTAATAAATTTGTTAGTCTCTAAGATGCCACAAGTACTCCTGTTCTTTTTGCGGATTCAGACTAACACGGCTGCTACTCTGAAACCTATATACAAATGCGAGAAGTATGGGTAATAAGCAGGAAGAATTGGAAGAGCTAATAAATAAATACAACTATGACATTGTTGGCATCACTGAAACTTGGTGGGATAATACACATGATTGGAATGTTGGTGTGGATGGGTACAGCTTGCTCAGGAAGGATAGACAGGGGGAAAAGGGAGGAGGTGTTGCCTTATATATTAAAAATGTACACACTTGGACTGAGGTGGAAATGGACATAGGAGACGGAAGTGTTGAGAGTCTCTGGGTTAGGCTAAAAGGAGTAAAAAACAAGGGTGATGTCATACTAGGAGTCTACTACAGGCCACCTAACCAGGTGGAAGAGGTGGATGAGGCTTTTTTTAAACAACTAACAAAATCATCCAAAGCCCAAGATTTGGTGGTGATGGGGGACTTCAACTATCCAAATATATGTTGGGAAAATAACATAGCGGGGCACAGACTATCCAACAAATTCTTGGACTGCATTGCAGAAAACTTTTTATTTCAGAAGGTTGAAAAAGCTACTGGGGGGAAGCTGTTCTAGACTTGATTTTAACAAATAGGGAGGAACTCGTTGAGAATTTGAAAGTAGAAGGCAGCTTGGGTGAAAGTGATCATGAAATCATAGAGTTTGAAATTCTAAGGAAAGGTAGAAGGCAGAACCGCAAAATAGAGACAATAGATTTCAGGAAGGCAGATTTTGGTAAGCTCAGAGAGCTGAAAGGTAAGGTCCCATGGGAATCAAGACTGAGGGGAAAAACAACTGAGGAGAGTTGGCAGTTTTTCAAAGGGACACTATTAAGGGCCTAAAAGCAAGCTATTCCGCTGGTTAGGAAAGACCACCTTGGCTTAACCACGAGATCTTGCATGATCTAAAAAATAAAAAGGAGTCATATCAAAAATGGAAACTAGGACAGATTACAAAGGATGAATATAGGCAAACAACACAGGAATGCAGGGCCAAGATTAGAAAGGCAAAGGCACAAAATGAGCTCAAACTAGCTACAGGAATAAAAGGAAACAAGAAGACTTTTTATCAATACATTAGAAGCAAGAGGAAGACCAAAGACAGGATAGGCCCACTGCTCAGTGAAGAGGGAGAAACAGTAACAGGAAACTTGGAAATGGCAGAGATGCTTAATGACTTCTTTGTTTTGGTCTTCACCGAGAAGTCTGAAGGAATGCCTAACATAGTGAATGCTAATGGGAAGGGGGTAGGTTTAGCAGATAAAATAAAAAAAGAACAAGTTAAAAATCACTTAGAAAAATTAGATGCCTGCAAGACACCAGGGCCTGATGAAATGCATCCTAGAATACTCAAGGAACTAATAGAGGAGGTATCTGAGCCTCTAGCTATTATCTTTGGAAAATCATGGGAGACGGGAGAGATTCCAGAAGACTGGAAAAGGGCCAATATAGTGCCCATCTATAAAAAGGGAAATAAAAACAACCCAGGAAACTACAGACCAGTTAGTTTAACTTCTGTGCCAGAGAAGATAATGGAGCATGTAATTAAGGAAATCATCTGCAAACCCTTGGAAGGTGGTAAGGTGATAGGGAATAGCCAGCATGGATTTGTAAAGAACAAATTGTATCAAACCAATCTGATAGCTTTCTTTGATAGGATAACGAGTCTTGTGGATAAGGGAGAAGCTGTGGATTTGGTATACCTAGACTTTAGTAAAGCATTTGATACAGTCTCGCATGATATTCTTATAGATAAACTGCGCAAATACAATTTAGATGGGGCTACTATAAGGTGGATGCATAACTGGCTGGATAACCGTACTCAGAGAGTTGTTATTAATTGTTCCCAATCCTGCTGGAAATGCATAACAAGTGGGGTTCTGCAGGGGTCTGTTTTGGGACCAGCTCTGTTCAATATCTTCATTAACAACTTAGATATTGGCATAGAAAGTACGCTTATTAAGTTTGCGGATGATACCAAACTGGGAGGGACTGCAACTGCTTTGGAGGACAGGGTCATAATTCAAAATGATCTGGACAAATTGGAGAAATGGTCTGAGTTAAACAGGATGAAGTTTAACAAAGACAAATGCAAAGTGCTCCACTTAGGAAGGAAAAATCAGTTTCACACATACAGAATGGGAAGAGACTGTTTAGGAATGAGTACGGCAGAAAGGGATCTAGGGGTTATAGTGGACCACAAGCTAAATATGTGTCAACAGTGTGATGCTGTTGCAAAAAAAGCAAACATGATTCTGGGATGTATTAACAGGTGTGTTGTGAGCAAGACATGAGAAGTCATTCTTCCGCTCTACTCTGCCCTGGTTAGGCCTCAGCTAGAGAATTGTGTCCAGTTCTGGGCACTGCGTTTCAAGAAAGATGTGGAGAAATTGGAGAGGATCCAGAGAAGAGCAACAAGAATGATTAAAGGTCTTGAGAACATGACCTATGAAGGAAGGCTGAAAGAATTGGGTTTGTTTAGTTTGGAAAAGAGAAGACTGAGAGGGGACATGATAGCAGTTTTCAGGTATCTAAAAGGGTGTCATAAGGAGGAGGGAGAAAACTTGTTCACCTTAGCCTCTAAGGATAGAACAAAAGCAATGGGCTTAAACTGCAGCAAGGGAGGTTTAGGTTGGACATTAGGAAAAAGTTCCTAACTGTCAGGGTGGTTAAACACTGGAAGAAATTGCCTAGAGAAGTTGTGGAATCTCCATCTCTGGAGATATTTAAGAGTAGGTTAGATAAATGTCTATCAAGGATGGTCTAGACAGTATTTGGTCCTGCCATGCGGGCAGGGGACTGGACTCGATGACCTCTCGAGGTCCCTTCCAGTCCTAGAATCTATGAATCTATGAATCTATGAATTATTAGAATGTGATCTTTCTGCACATGTGGGAAAAAATGCACAGGACCCTATCTATTCTAATTCATTGGTGCTTACTAGCATTAGAAAATTTCCTCATGTGTATGAGTGAACGAACTAGTTGTAGATATGATAGCCAAAATGTTTCAAATTTGGACCCCTAAATTTAGGTATCAAAATATTTCTAGGGCACCTACATTTATTTATTTAGATTCCCATGACCCCAATCATTAGAGTATTTGAGGAGCTTGATTTTCAAAGATAGTGAATATCCACAACTCCCCAAACCCAAAATACAGTCAAGTCAATGGAGGTTCTGAATATTCAGGATTTCCAAAATCCAAGCCGCTTATTGAGGTGATTAACTCAAGACATCAAGTTTGAACATTTTGGTCACTACGTTTTATGCATTACAGCAAAAGTGTCCTAGGTAAAGTGGTTGGGGTCATAACTTTGTATACATCCCCTACATTTTGTCCATCTTGTCTATTTAGATTGCAAAACATTCAGGGCAGGGAGTGTCTATTACTCTGTATTTGTTCAATGCCCAGCACAATGATCCCCATTCTCAACCAGTTCCTAGGTACTACCACTACTACTTTTACTGCTACTTTTATTATGATTGAAGTAAAAAAGGGCTTTGTGCCTTACAAAAGTGTGTCATAACTTTTCCTTATTAATTAACCCCATTATGCACTCTGATCTGCCATCTTTTTGTTATTAATATACAGATTTAAATCTATTTGTTAAAAAATGTCTAGGAATGCTTGCCGTGACCATCCAGGGGAGGTTAATCACAGTCCAGCTTGATGGAATGTTATAGTGGACTAGCAAAAAGACCATCTATTAGTGACTATTTTTATCATAAAACGACAGTGGTAATGGCTCCAATAGTGTTATATAGACAATAATTATGTTGACCTCCTAATTGCAGGGATTCAACGATGATTTTCTCGGTCTACATGTCGATACTTTCTGCCCCCACATCTGGACCAAATTTTCTGCTGGCATAACTCCATTGATGTCACTAGAGTTACACCAGAACTACACCATCAGAGAATTTGGCTTTCCATTTTTATTGAAGGTGTCCATGGCCAGACAACTTATTTAAATGCATGACAGTGACTTTGCTCATGTAACAGTAATTTTGAGTTTCTGTGAGTTCCATAATAACTCTGCTCTCTCCAGATGAGATGTGTGTGATTCCTGAAAGGTATTTGTCAAAAAACATCAGATGATGTCAATGGGACACCTCAACTCCTACTAGCTCTAGATCTGAAGCATAATTTAATATGCAGATGGCCAGGCAGCAGACTGCTTCAGGAAACACATGACAAACCTATGTGAATTCCTGCCTACGTGTAAAAAGGGCTGTGAATGCGCTCACTTTTTGTCTCTTTTTTGTATGGCTTTCTAATATGCTCCATGAAACAACCTAGGCACCAGGTCCTAGTTTGTTTATGTGTGTATGTATATATTTATTTATGAAACATCAAATTAAAGTTATAGACAATATTAGTGAAAAATAATGACTCCACATAATTTCAGGTTGCCAGAGCTAGTGGTGTTTTATTTTCAGGTCTAATATAAGTGGGTGACATTATTAAGGTTCTACCCACTTTATACCAAATCTAAGTTTTGCTCAATGTGACTCACATTTGAATCTCTGCAAATGCAGAAGTATATAGAGGTTTCTCTTATAGAATTTGGCTTTATTTTTTTCCTAGATGCTGATTTGACCTTTGAGCTTCCTCACAGTATGTGTGAGAGTGAGAGAAAGAGAGAACATCTTAATTATTTTTTTAAATTGTATATATTTATTCATTTACACTATTGTGAAGTACTTCTCTCAATTATCAAATGTAATATCAACAGAGTGGTGAAAAAAACTATTGTTTTGTATTCACTAAAATTTATGTGAATATTTTTTACAGTTTAATTCTGTGTGTGTGTCTGCACTCTGCTCTGTAGATATTTTTAAGTTTGGAGTTTTGTTTAAATCCAGAAACTCAAAGACAAATTCTGTTGAGATATATATATATATATATACACACAGACACAACCCTACTGGTTTTAAAAACTAGGTTTGGCGAATCCAAATCTGAATTTCAAATTTATAAATAGATTCAAATTCCATGCTGTTTTTCACATGATGAGCAGCTCTAATCATCATATGCAATAGGAACCTGAACCTGCTTCCATTGAAGTCAGTGGCAATACTCCAACTGATTTTTATGAGAATATACCCTGGGTGAAATTAGGTGAAAAACTATACAAAATGAATAATCACACTTTATGATGGTAAATGAAGATTTATGGAAGAAGAGGAACTGATGGAGCAGGATAATAACATTAGTGGGTGTGCTTAACCACATCTACCTGCTGGATGTCTTAAGAACAGGCTTAGCCCCTGAGTAAACCCTGACTCACTGCAAATAATAGTTATTTGACTTATCACATCAGTACTGTGCTGGTTCAGGCAAAGTGAGCAAGCAATCTGACTTCAGGCATGACATGCCCATTTTCTTTGTGGTCAGGCCTCTTTTTGGATCTTAACAGCAAGACCTTCATCTAAAATTATTATTTTAATTATCATTATTTATCATTTCTATTGTAGTAATACTAGAGATCCCAGCTGAAATTAGGGCCCCATTGTGCTAGGTGCTGTACAAATGTATATTAACCGAGTGCCTAAAATGAAGAATTTACAGTCTAAATAAACCAAAGAAATAAAAGGTGGGAAAAAAGAAATATTATTAAAAAGCCAAAGGCTATTTTGAATGATATCAAATTTGACCGTAAGATTAGGATGGGAGCAGAATCTAGGATGTCAGACTTGCACATAATTTTCTGTATAGGCAGAACTCAGGAGAGAATACGGCCTATGGCTTCTTCCTAATTCCTGAACATTAAAATAGCTATGTTCTTATAATCAAAGCAATATAGATCTGAAAATGCTCCAAGATGAAAATATTGATTGCTGTAACTTATGTGATGGAAGTATGATGTTGCCAAGAGAAAAAATAAACTCCTGTATTTATTGAGAAGTAAAACTTAGTGAAGATGAGAAATGGGTTTGAAGTACAACCTGAGATCTAAAAGGCCCTTAACTCTGTGTATGTCTCAGATATGTACTTCTCAGTTGGCCTCTATAGGTGTACTGGACCAAATCAAAAGCCTGCATTGTAGCACTCCTTGGCTTTGCTATGTTCAACATGAGGATCTCAATTTTTGTGATTTGGGCCCATTTCCATTCAAGATGATTCACTAGTTACCATGCAAAACCAAAACAACAACATCCCATGCTTGAAATTAGTTAGAGTACTTGGGGCTTTACTGAAAGTGCAGATGCAAAACATATTTTAGACTTAACTTGAGGCCTGTGAGCTCAAATGACCAGTCGTTTTTCAAGTTATATAAAATTGAAATCATTATCTTGAGGAAATAATGGTGCAGGAGCTCTCCCTCTGCAAACCAATATTATTATCATCAATGTGCATATAATAAAAATACACATGTTCAAAACCAAATGGTCACTTGTCCCATCCCATTGAGTGTGTCATTTCCCTTCATATTAAATGTTATTAACAAAGTTCAGTTTTCCCACTGGATTATCTTGTAAAAAATATTTTTACTTATTTTTATGGCACTTCCACCAACATTATATTTTTAATGGATATGTTTAATCTTCTATTTGTTTTTCAAATAATAAAAAAAGCAAATAGGTTTCCACAAAAAACTATGGAAATTTTAAATGTTTTCAAGACCACATTCACATACTTCAAAAGTGGTACCTGAGCAATGAGGCAGAGATCCACTCCAATGTCCATTTAATTGACATGTGCGAGATGATTGGCCTAATAGTGATCGCCTTCCTGTGCAGGTATAATGAACAGTAGACCCAAATGTATACTTCTCTCCAGACAGGATCGCATTAGGAGGAATGCCAGGATGGCCACAGTCAATCACTACAATACATAATTATTGAAGATAAAAAAATATTATAATCACCGATCAAACTTTTTATATTTACCATTAGAATTCCCATATTTTATACATACATCTTGTGAAGAAGCTGGATTCTTTAATGTTAATTTATTAAATATGAATAATATATCAAGAATCAAATTCTGACAGATGCGGTCTCTTGAAGGGTCATATGTACATTATCCAAAATTAATGATAATGTGCTTCTAATATTCCTGCTGAGATGAGCCTTAAGGTACAGGCATTTAGTGTAATTAAATATATATACCCTAGATGTATATATATAAAAATTACACAAGATGCCTGTACCTTAGGGCTGGTCTCCGCAGAACTATATCTATATATATAAACCTTGAGCTTCTATCTCCTAATTTCCTGATATGTGTTTATGGGGACCAGGAATTGAGCCCAAATATTTTGCAATATAAAGACCATATTTTGCCTTTAAGGCTATGGCCTGTCTTAGGGGCAATGCGGAGTCCCAAGGGTAGCTTGTGAAGTAATTATACCTGAGCTAGATACAATTCCTCTGTGAGCTCTCACTGCACCTGGGAATTGAAAAGAATGGACCATCCTTTGACAGCTTCACCTTTTCCACCTCCTCTCCCTACCCTACTTTCTCTGAAGCAATGTCTCTCCCTGGGAGCTAGGGATCAGGGCCTTAGAAAAGCCAATTTACACATAAACAGTTTTCCTTTCAGGCTGAATTAGCTTTTTATTAAGATTGACTCAGAAGCTTTTAACCTTACACCTTTAGGGTGTGTGCTGCGTGGACTGCAGACAGTGGTACCTGAACAATGTTCAACTTCATATACAACACTGGTAGCAAACTCTAATTGCAACAGTGCAGAAAAGAAGATGTAAGCTGATATTGTGTAATTACACTGAAGACAGCAAAGAGAGAATTCCATAATAAGTAATACTGATTACTTTTTTCTTTTACTTGTCTCTGAAACACACTTGTCTCTGAGATGAGCCTATAACAAAATCTTGTAAGAAGCATTTGTAGAAATTGGTCAAAAATAGTATTTTACAAAGTTCTGCATTTTAAATCCTGGTAAAGCCACTGAAATTGTTTCAGAAATCTAATATGTATTAGAAAGTTTTATAAAATAATGGGAAAGTTATCATTGTTAGCCCAACAGGCATCTATTTTATAAGAATAAAATAAAGAGAAAAAAGGCCTTATGCACTACTCTGTAGAACAGTAGACACATGGATTATGTATGTCAAGGAAATGAAGGTTTGCCCTGCAGTGCTGAAAAGAAATAAAACATCAGTTGGAATTTGAAATGGGGAACATTTTCAAGTAAGGTTTAATTGCTCTTATATTTATCTATCAGAGAAAAAAAAAGTTGTTAAGTTTAAGGGTACATATCAGTAACTTGAAAGTAAAAATCCTTACAAGAGCATGTAGTTATTTAAAAGCAACCATTAAAAACCCAGAGAATTCAGGGTGAAGGTTGAACTTTGAAGGAGACCAAACATTTGCACTTATGAAAATGCTCAGTGGTAAGGCATCTAAATCACCGTATTTCTGTCCCCATAACGATTCTAGACTTGCATCTCTCCCTCCTTGTTCTTTTACCCTTACTTTGTGTGATGCGTTAATGTCTGATCAAAGACATTTTTTCTAAGTGCTTCATGAAGACTATGGCTTATAGCTGTAAATATCTTGATAATAGAATAGCCACTGTACTGATTTAATTGCCACTTCCACCCTCCCAACTTCCCGTCATCATCTTCTTCCATAAGGGCTTGAAGATAGGTATTCAGTCTATGGTTGTGGACATATTAGATTTGAAGAAGGCTGCAAGGTTCTTAGCATTGAAATTGTGCATAACAGAGCATTGGTTGAATACATACTGTACATGATTTGATGCTGTGTGAAGATCGTCATTCACTAACCTTAGCTCTTTTTATTATAGCATTATAATTTAATGATCTCAGTCTTGGAGTTTTTCATTTATAGATACACTCAGTCTGTGTTTAATCACATTTGTATAATAGCAGGGCCGGCAGCGGAGTCCCTGGGTTTCTTAGCATAGCTATGGAGACAGAGCTAAGATTATGTCAATGCCTTACCTGTGCATTTTCATGGTTTCATATGTTTGGCTTTCCTTTACATTTAACCTTAACTCTGACATTTTTGCATTTCTAATGGCTGTTTTTGACAACTACACCATTCCAGTAATGTTTTTCTGCTTCAATTACTCATAAGGACCGCAAACTTTAATGCCAGTTTAACAAATGAGAGTTGTAAAATAACTACAAACTATATAAAAGATAAGGAAGACCCCTGGAATGAAGATCATTTATAAAAAAAGATAAAAAACCTGGAAGAATTAAAAACTGAGAACAGTTGAGAGAAAATGGGAAGAGAAAAATCCTGCCTAAAAGATAAATAATAAATGCAGAATTTGTCCACACTCTTCCAGAAATGTTGCCAAAATGCCTGGGTTAACAACTCTTTATCTTGTTTTCTCTCTCAACCTGATGTCTCATACAAGAGAGAAAGCCTAGTCCAAAAACAAGTCTTTGTAAAGGGACCTACAAAAAGGATTGAGGAAAAGAATCTCCCTGTACAACTCAAGGGCTTATTGTTGAAAACCTTGCAGCTCTTATACAGCTTCCATTACAACTTTAGAGGTCCAGTGTCATTATTTATTGCTATGAAAGTTCCATGTAGTCAGTGCATCCATATAGCTGCACACCTACTGGATACACCCCTGCTCCCAAACACCTCTTCTACTGATGCACAGTACTCCCAAGGATTATTCTTCTATGATATGCCAAAGAAGTGGAGTTTTTTTGCGTGACCTCTCCACAGATAACACTTTCATACACCATGTATAACAGACCTGGGATGCCTCTGCTGCCTTTGAGACCTTATATGGTTATCACACATTTAAAAACCCATGTATATAGGATCTCGCTGTCTAATTTCTACCATCATCATCTAACTGAGTGCCCACATAGAGAGACAGAAGAGACAGATATACTGTTTACAGCAAAATCAGTGTAAAACATCATAAAATATATAGCCCTTTTTTTTTTATCTTACAGAAAAATACACATTATCTACTTACTAATACATTCAGGTAGTGGCTTATCCCAGTGACCATTTGGTTGACAAACTAAAACTGAAGATCCAAATAAAAAATGTCCAGGATTGCAGTCATAAAACACCACTGTTCCATAGGTGAAATTTCCATGTTCTATTTTACTTTCTCGTATGGAATTTGCAGGGATTCCAGGATCAGAACAGTTGACCACTAAAAAAAAGTGATAAATTTGAAACTCATTTTTAGATTACACATGTATAATATATTGTTTTATAAATAAATTTGTAATAGCTTTATTACTGAGGTCTGGTTGCACAAAAGGATTTAGGCACCTAAGTCCATTAGGCACCTAAGTCCCAGTATTGGGATCATTATGATGTGCAAATATCCCATCAAACCACGCAAGGAACCTAAATTCACTTGGTGCCTAAGTTTCCAGAGTAAAAGTTTCTTTGGCACCTACACATCCATCTCTGGTCATGTGCAACGCTTCTTCACTCTAGGCATCAGGATGCTAGATTCTCCCATTTAAACCCTAGAGTGATTCACAAACCAGGACAAGACGGGCATTTGGCCTAATAAGTCATATGCAGGGCGTAATCCAGTAGGCATGCACAGAAGCTGTTTAACAGATTGGGTCCCTTTCAAAATCCAGACAAAGGAGGAGAAGAAGGAGGTGGTGCCCACCTTGTAACCCAGTGATTAAAGCAGAGTCATTTTCTCTCTCTCTCGCCCAATGACTGTTCCACTATTGATAAATATTTAATGGTCAATGGACCACAGAGGGGCAGAAAGTGTGAGAATGACCCTGTAGTCTGTGGTTAGGACATCCACTTGGGAGGTGGAAGGCACAGGGTCCAGTCCTCTTGCCACAATCACTCTTTCATTATCTACAGTGGAACAGCTTCAACAGGAGAGATTCAGGGAACCCCACATCAGACTGTCCCATAGCTCAGTGGTTAGAGCACTCTCCTGAAAGGTGGGAGACTGCTCCTCAATTGAACCTGGGATTTCACATCCCGGTAAAAACTCTAATCACTGGGATAAACATGATGAGGAAAGCACCACTTCCTCCTGCTCCTCAGCTTCTTGCTAAAACAGTGCCAGGAGAGGGTTCACAGCTGAGAATCATTAGCAGGGCTAGGTGTCTCCCTGTCTCCTGGAGTTAGGTGCCTGTCTCTACGAGAGGGGCAGGGCTTAGCATACACCCCTCTGGTTGGCATCTCCCATTGGGTAGCTTAGGCAGGAAGATAGATATATAGAGAGCTGTCTATTTATCTATCTCCACCTTTCACTGAAGGGAGCTTTTGTTAATTATGTGAACAACCTGGTTGGTTCTTTGGGGTCCTCAGCTTCGCCAGGTGCCCCAGAGGGAGTGAACCCAACAGGCAATGATCAAGTGATCTCTCTCCTGCCATCCATCTCCACCTTCTGACAAACAGAGGCTAGGGACACCCTTCCTTACCCATCCTGGCTAATATCCATTAACGGACTTAACCTCCATGAATTTATCCAGTTCTCTTTTAAACAGTTATAGTCCTAGCCTTCACAACCTCCTCAGGCAAGGAGTTCCACAAGTTGACTGTGCACTGTGTGAGGAAGAACTTCCTTTTATTTGTTTTAAACCTGCTGCCCATTAATTTCATTTGGTGGCCCCTAGTTCTTGTATTATGGGAACAAGTAAATAACTTTTCCTTATTTACTTTCTCTACATCACTCATGATTTTATATACCTCTGTTATATCCCCTCTTAGTCTCTTCTTTTCTAAGCTGAAAAGTCCTAGCCTCTTTAATCTCTCCTCATATGGGACCCGTTCCAAACCCCTAATCATTTTAGTTGCCCTTCTCTGAACCTTTTCTAATGCCAGTATATCTTTTTTGAGATGAGGAGACCACATCTGTACGCAGTATTCAAGATGTGGGCGTACCATGGATTTATACAAGGGCAATAAGATACTCTCTGTCTTATTTTCTATCCTCTTTTTAATGATTCCTAACATCCTGTTTGCCTTTTTGACCGCCGCTGCACACTGCATAGACGTCTTCAGAGAACTATCCACGATGATTCCAAGATATTTTTCCTGATTCATTGTAGCTAAATTAGCCCCCATCATATTGTATGTATAGTTGGGGTTATTTCTTCCAGTGTGCATTACTTTACATTTATCCACATTAAATTTCATTTGCCATTTTGTTGCCCAATCACTTAGTTTTGTGAAATCTTTTTGAAGTTCTTCACAGTCTGCTTTGGTCTTAACTATCTTGAGCAGTTTAGTATCATCTGCAAACTTTAAAGGACAGGTTACAAACCATAGTTAATAGTTTCGTAACTTCACATTTGAGTTCTTTCAGAATAATACATAACCAAGATAATGTATTGCTATTGGGCTGAAGTTGAAATATACTCTTAGTACACAATGAGAGTTTTCTATTGTGAATTTAAAAAGAATAATAATTTCTTAACTACAAATAAAATATTTAAAAATAAAGTTCTGTAAATAGTTTTTCACTAGGGCTCAAGGCAGAGTACTTAATCTAATTGAAAGGAAAATGTATTAAGTAAGATGAATATAAATACACTATACGATTTAACATTCTGTATCATCCTAGAACCCAAAGTTTATAGGAAATTTCGGGAAGCCCACATGATGCTGACTCAGCTGCAGGATAGCTCTTTGATGCTATTTCTACTTGCATGCAATCAGGATTTCTTGAGAACTACACATTTTCTAAGGGGAGCCAATTTTTGAAATCTTCAAATCATATTTCTGTAACCCTCCAGTTCTTGTGTATCAATATATTAATTTCAAAAGACACTGCTGTAAAAGCTGTGATCAGTAGCAAAAGGGCTGCTCCAAGAAAACTAGTCTATAATCTTCTGTATTTTATTGGGAACAATACTATATTTATATTAATTGAAAATGAAAAAGTAAAACCAAATACAAATAAATCTTAACATTTCAAGGGTATATTGACATGACAGAAGGTGATGTGGCTTTGATTTTATGGTCTGATAAAAACAATTGCTATTCAACCGTATATAACACATTGAGACATCTCCTAATCCCCGAGTTAAGGTTTATAATATCTTTATATTGGGTTTGGAGAATGACTATTTCATTCATATGCATACAGTGCAGCATCAGAGTTATTTTGTTTTAAGATACTGCATCGTTTATTCCCTATCCATAATAAAATCTAAAAGTGAAGGTGTTAATCATTTGCTCTCAATGCAACATTTTAGTGCTTCCAAGAATCTTACTAGGCACAATGATAACTGAAGTTATCTATACAGGCCAAACTATACATTCAAAGCTGGGCTCTTACATCTATATTTGTCCCCTATTTAAAAGGGCCATGCTTTTCAGATATGCTGCATGCCCAATGTCTCCAGTTAAGTGAATGGAAGTCTGTCGTATGAACAGATTACTTTTATTTAGGTGCCTAAATATGGATTTAGGTGCCTAACCTGGGTGTCTTGTATGGGCATATTGGTACAAAGTGTCATTTCATTTGTACAAAGTGTCATTTCATTTGTACAAAGGAAAAGCTTCTAAAATCTGCTACAATGAAATTTGGGTTAAAGAAGTCACTTCTATAAAATCAATAATACAGTGAAAACATATGAAAATAGGCTTTTAAAAGACATTAATAGTGAGTATAAGACCTCAAATTTAGATTTTATTTAAAAAAAGTTTTGATGTTCATAGAAATGTTTTCATGTTTCTATTTTAGTTTTAATTTCAGTGAAGATCTTTTAAATTCCATCCCCTGAATTTTGCTAATGAATGAGAACCTGAAAATAAAAAGTATAGGAACTAAAATGAAACTGCCCAGTTTAGTCTCATAGTTCAATCTGAGTGAAATGCAAACAGCAAACTAACTGTTAGGTGGTGAAAAATAAAATTAGATGTAGAAAATGTGTTCTATTTAAATACTCTAATTTTCTATTTGTAATTCCCATGATGATTTTTAAGCATATATGCTTTGCTTTGACATTGTCCCTTTATTTCTTTTTTCATATTTGTTTTTCATATTCAGCGTAACCTTCAAATCTGTAAATATTTGTAATCATACCTTTACATATCGGTGGTGGATGGCTCCATTGCCTATTAGCCTGACACTGTGCTTTTGTTGGTCCTTGCATGGCATATCCAGTATTACAAGAGAAAGTTACAACATCATTGAAGTTGAAACCATTTCCACTTGTTCTTCCATAAATCGGACTACCGGGATGACCACAGCTAACAGCTAACATCAGGAAAAAACAAGAGTCAGGAGCATGCTGCTGTCACTTTTCATGGTACCATGTAATAGTGATGATTACTTAGTAGAATTCTAAAGGTCAGATCATATGAGGTACTGAGTGACTCCCAAGAGGTATTTAAAGCTGTCAAGTCATTTAATCTTAATGGGAACTGAACAAGGTTAGTATCTTTCAGGAGGTGTTGAGCACTTTGTGGGGATCAGGCCCTTATTTTCTAAACATGATAAAGAGGTTAAACCTAAAACTGTATCTCAAAATTCTCCTTATTTTTTTTTTCTGAATGGCATTTAATCAGTTAGGAACGTATGGTACAAAAGGCTAATAATAAAAGATCTGTCCATGGTGCCTAAGCATTCAGCACAGTGCATTTCTAACGTCAAATGGTCATGATCATTAAATCTAAACATGCAGTCCTATAGAAATACATTAATGAAATTATGAATGTCATTAACAACATAACCGATAGACAAATAAAAGAGAAATCACTATTTTTGTCTACTTCTATTAAGCCATGAATTTACAGTACTGACACTTCTAAAAATCTATTGTAATGTTATGGACAATTGCAGTGTTTAATGGTATGTCTTTCATTGCTACAATCCTCCAGTCAACCTCCTTGCCCTTTTCTGACGTATTGTACTGCACAATTCCACTGTGTTCAACAAAATAGCTTCCATAATTGGTTGTGAAGAAAGAAACTATGTTCACCTTCTTTGCTGTTAGCAAAGACCAGGGAGCAATTTTTTTTTTCAGTTTTGCTGTTGATGTTAACCCAGTGATTTGGAAATTCCTGTTGAACTATGTCTCATTCTTGCTTTAAAGATTATTGACAAATAAACTTGTTCCCTAATGTCCAATACTTATTTCTATCTTGAGCAAAAAGAGTAGTGGCATTAATCCACTGCTGAAGGATTACAAATAGGAACAGAACAATGAGGTGTGTGTTTGTGTGTTTCTGTACTTTATTTATAATTTATTACTATTAACGATAGTAATAAAGTATTATTTTCAGAAACCTCTATCATACGTAAATCAAATGACAAATGAACAATGTAGGTAATGGGATAACAATAGAACTGGTTCCACTGTGATTAGTTGAGATTTTTATGGCCAGGGCTTTCTATTATAAAGTTCTAGCTATATGAAAAAGAGGGCATTGTCAGTAATATTAGTATAATTTCAATAATGTAATATCAATTTAACACTAATTATGAACCACAATTGGCATTTCCACAATTACTTTTTATATACACACTTATGAAAGGGACAAGCAGTCTCAGAAGGGACCATTCTTAATAAATAAATACACAGAATACCAATTTTTTGCAACCTCTCTTTTTCACCATAACCCAGGTTTACTAAAAATAATCCATTTAAAGAAAAAACTTATTTTTTCTCATATGAGGTTAATTTATGTGACATGTTAACCCAGTTAACATACATGAAGACCCTAATTTTCATAACACACTATTGATTAAAAAAGTAATAAAATCTCAGTGAAAATGAAACAAGTTTCTTAATGTGAACATTTTAGTCTTCAATGCTAACAGTATAATTTAAGATCTAACAACTCTTTCTATTGATCAATAGTAAATACACATAACTTTCAGGTGATATCTTCCAAAGCATTTTCAAAAGTGACAAAGGCACTTATGCTCCTTAGTCCCGCACTGATATTCAGTGAGCCGGTCTCTGAGGGGCCAGATTTTCAAGGGTATTTAGGGGCCTCAAGATGCAGATGAACATCAAGAGGAATTTTCAAAAGCTGCTAGGTGCCTAATTCCTATTAATTTAAATAGGAATTACTTGCCTAGGCTCTATAGGAGCCTTATCTTTTAAAAATCTGGCCTTAAATCACATTTGAAAATGGAACTTGGGCACTTGTCCAATAAGCTAATGTAAGCAGTACACATATTGCACAAATAAGATATCTTTTTCCATGCTTACTTACGCACACAGGATGGAAGCTGACCAGACCAATTGTGATCTTGTTGGCATATTCGTACAGAAGAACCAATCAAGCGAAAACCAGGGTTGCATTGGTACACAACTGTGTCTCTGTACCCATAATTCTCTCCAATCACTTGACCATTGACTATGAGATCTGGAACACCACAGTGGCCAGCTGCAATTTTCAAATTACGGTAATAAAACCAAAAATTATGATAATTCAAAATACATATGATAATATTTAAAATATCCATCTTAATGAAAAATAATCTACTTCTTTACATTTAAAATGAATATTTTAACAAGGTTTAACTTCTCAGTTTCTTTAATTGATTTCATTCAAATAATAATTTGTAAGCTGATGAAAACAACCAACCAAATACTTCTTTCATACATACAAAGATCATGCCTAAAAATTAGAAATGCAAATCAAACAAACAAAGAGCTTATGTGGTATTTATACTATGAAATTTTCATTCCAGAATTTCAAGTTGAGGCATCTACCCCTTTCAACAACAACAAAAAAAGGCTAAATTATTCGCTGGAGTAAGACCACTGGCTTCAGTGTATTTGGGTGAATATGCATACTTGATACCTACAAGAAAAGATTGGCGGGTTTTAACTAACATTTTAATTAGAGCCAGTCAAAACTCTGAATTTCTGTTCAACTCAAAATTGTATTAAAAAAACCAAAACAAACAAACAAAAAACAATATTTCCAATGAAATGCAAATTCTGAAAAAAAAATGGCTCAGGTCAATCAAAATGTCAGTTTTGATAAAAATCAAAACTATTCTTCTGATTTTGACTTTTTTGTTATTACTTTATAATTTATAATATAATAAAAGGTTAATAAATTTATAAACAATTTAATTTTGACACAAAAATTGAAACATTTTATTTGTATAAGGTTGAAACATTCCATTTTAACCTTACTAATTTTTTTTTCATTTTCTAAATGGAATTTTGTCTAAATCTACAAGTTCTCAGAGAAAGTTTTGATGTTAACAAAACAGTATTTGCCTGTGGAAAAAAACATTTGATCTGAAAATGTTCACCATCTCTACATTTAATTGATTAATACTGGAGATGCAAAATCCCACCTGCCTTTTTTCTCTCATCTATTTTTCTCTCTCCTCTTTCTTTTCTTTCATTGGTTCACTGTTTTGTTTTAGCCTGAGTTTTCTTACGTTTAGACATCTGGCTGGCAATAATTAAAAATAGCTGAGAGAGAATCTTTAGATAATTTAGCTGCCAAACTTACTAAGTGTTTACTAAGCATATGTGAAGTGTGATTTTTCAAAGGCTCATAGCTTGACCAAATTTGGGTAAATTTTCATGGGAATAGAAAAGGCACGTCCCTGAAACCACCATAAACTCCTTTAACATGAACACAACAATGTGTTTTACCTCATTTTCCTCTTGGAAATGTCTGGCTTTGCTAAAACTTTCCAAAAAGAAATCAGACCCCTGCTATGGAAATTTCAGCCTGAATGAATCCAGTTTTACAAAGTTATACGTACCTGAAAATGGAGTCTTATAATGGAAACCACTGTGGGACTTTAATCATAGGCATTGCTGCCAGTGCCACTTATAATACAGTACAGAGACTTATTACCAAACTGAGATACACTATAATTTCTTCCCTTAAGTACACCATGTGAGCTTTAGAAATATTCTCTCTTTCCCTAAACACAGTTGAAGGAATTACAAATGCATCCACATGTACAATAAATATGAGCAAGTTCCAGTTATCTTTGCTCTTTAATTAAATGCTGTGTACTAAAATATGAGTTGGTCAGCAAATGCCCTGTTACCGACATAAAATAAACCTCACATTATGTTAGTGACTCCCTCCCTGACCATGCAGCCATAAGATAGCAACAATCCTGAATTTGTATCATATAAGGTGCAAATACATGGCCCCCTATGGAAAGGATGACAGTGAGAATAAACTATATGTGCCAGGTATTAGCCAGGTTGCTTAAAACACTACTGGAAGGTGCTCAGATGGTATGGTGATGAGGAACTGAATATGGAATTGATTAGAACAAGTATTCAGATAGTAAAGATGCGTCTCAGAGGCTGTACCACCTGTATAATGCAGTACAAAACTCACTAAAAGGAAAGATAAGGTCAGGCAAGAGGTATAGACAGTGCATTAGCCAGTGCAGTATTGCCAACTCCAAATATTCAAAAATAATGAGTCAGGCCCCACAAAATCACAAGGTTGCTTAAAAATCATGAGGATTTTTAAAATGTTACATTTTGGATTCTATTTATTTGCTGTGTGGTTTCTGAGCCTTTAGGGTGCATTCAAGTCACATTTTCAGAATTTTCTCTCCTTTTCATTCTTTTAAAAAAATAGAAGCTGAAATTCTCTTGTAATCAGTTGCCTCCAGCAGCTGGTGCTTTAAGAAAGACACCACATACTGTGAGACTCACCATAATATCATCAAAATTCACAACACTGCTAGTGAATGAATTCATGCATACCACCGATCCAGTAGCACAAAACCCTTCCTAGGCAAGGAGCAGAGGCCCACATCTGCTATTGTTCCCCTCATGAGCCTTGTCTGTTACATGCTCCCCTTGCTGTACTAGGGCCAGGAACAACTGCATTCCTTGTCATATGTTCCTGAAAAAACACCCCTGATATCAAGGTCTGCTTCAGGGTCCCTGTTGAGTTCCCAGAAAAATAGTCTTATGTTCTAGTTTTCGTAGGTTTTGTAGACTTGGCCCCAGAAGGTCCAACCCACCAGGCCTTCATGTTACCAGGGGTAGGAGAGATATTGAACTGGGAAGATTCCCTCCCCATCAATGGGAGTTCACATCAAACAGGTTGCAGGGGACCAGACTTTATACCACCTGTAAGCTACTTTTGGTTGCCTCAACATTTTATGCTCTAGCTGCAGTAAATTTCATTTTACCGTCTATCAATAAAATGCTTTTCTAAGGCATGTGGGGTAACTACAGTCTGGCCACGCCGAGGGGGAGTAAATCATGTAGAAGTGAATGAAAGGAAAAATAACAGCAAACAAACAAACACAAAACAACAACAAAAATGTGAAGAGATTAAAAGAATGGGAAACTACCCTCCCCACAGAGAAAACAGAGCTGTTAACCAATATTTAATATTAAACTTCAAAATAATTACTACTAAAATGGGTATTAGTAACAAATAGTACACTCTTCTCTGAGCATCCCCATTCTCTTAGCTTACTGAAGTTTTAACGTGTGTCCCACTTCTGAATGGTTTAACCCTCTTCAAGAAGATGAAATAAGGAGCCTGCCCCCACAAAGAGCAGCATGGGGAGGACAGAAACAGAACAAAAGAATTCAACACAAGGAAGACATGGCTCTATCTCCCTGACAAAACAGTACTGAAGCAATTAAATAAACCACTCTAGGATCTGGGTGCAATCTCTGGAACTGTGCATAAATGTCACAGGAAACTTGCATGCCTGTAACAGAGAAAATTCATTTTAAATCTATCCCAGTCTAACAGTGGCATCTGATCAGTTTGAGAAAGGTTTGAAATGTCCTAAAAATTTCACAGATCCTGCCAGCCTAGCTCCTCCTAACTCCAAAAATGGCTCTCACCCTATTTTTCAAAGATTCAAAGGCCCTGTGACTTAATTATGCCCTCCCATTTCCTGTTAAAATTTCCCTCATCCAATTAGGGAATATAAAAAAAATGTTACATGACTAATTTTGAATAATTCACCATTCAAGGAAAAAGGACATGTATGATTCAATTATTCTCTGTGAATATTACAGCCTACTTTCATCCCAGTCTTTGAGTGTTCACGTGTCCCCCATTCCCAGTTCAAATGTCCCAGAACAGAGGTTGTGCCAAAATCATAGTGTAGGGCAGTGATCAGCAACCTTTGGCACGCAGCCTGTGAGGGAAATCCATTGGCGGGCCGGGACGGTTTGTTTATCTGCAGAGTCCGCAGATTCGGACTATTGCAGCTTCCACTGACTGCGGTTTGCCATTCCAGGCCAATGGGGGCTGCAGGAAGATGCGCGGGCCAAAGGATGTGCTGGCCGCCACTTCCCACTGCCCCCATTGGCCTGGAATGACGAACTGCGGTCAGTGGGAGCTGCAATCAGCCAAAGCTGTGGACGCTGCAGGTAAACAAACCATCCTGACCCACCAGTGGATTTCCCTGATGGGCCATGTGCCAAAGGTTGCCGATCCCTGCTATAGGGCTTCAGAAGTGAAAGGATCTAGATTCACAGCTAGAAAAAATATTAAGACAGTTCTACTATTCTAGAATCCAAAGGCAACTAACTATCATACAGGCTAAAAAACCCTCAATATAGCATAATATGTCATACTAACATGACACCTATATCTGATAATCTAAAAATAAGTCAAAAGCATTTGGGGCTAAGTCCTGAAAGTTTTACCAAGTTTTTACCCATTATTTACTCTGCCTTCAGTAGAAATGTTGCCTGATGAAGAGCTGAGTGAAAGCTAGGTGGAGACTTTTAGGATTAGCCCCAATTCATAAATTCTCAAAACACCATCTGTCAGGCAGGTACTGATGATAAACTACATACTGATGGTATCTGTCTTCTTGTTTTTAAATGTGGATACTACAGAAAATGTCCTGTCAGCACAGACATACATAGTTCCTGCATATTCTGATAAGAGAACCTTTGTGGCCATTGCTGAAAACATTATGCAGTTGAATAAACTCCCTCACATCCATCTCAGCCCTAACAAAGGCAAACACTCACTAGTGTATTGCAGAAGGTGGTTTTTTTTTTTTTTTATTTATATTCCCCTCTTAATTCCACACAACCACAGCTTTAGCTTCCGTCACAAAATAAATGGAGAGAAACCAAACCAAACCCAACAATATAACAAAAGCCAGAATGAACTCCTTGGTTTTGATTCTCTGTATTGCAAGCTAATATATAGGCTGCCAAAATGAAAGGGAAAAAAATCAGAAAAGGAGGGGCTTTTCTGAGAGCTTTCATTTACTGAAGATCCCATAACCAAGGAAACCACTTTCTTTGTCTGTACATCCTTGAGAATGGCTGCCTCATTACACAGGCAAAAAAGAGACGAAGAAACAGGTTTTTAAATGAAAATACTACTACTAAAAGTTGACAAACTTGCAAGAGTAATTTTTATTGGTCTTCTATTCTAGTCTTTTTTGTTTGATTACCTTGAGATTAAAGCTATTTTAATATTACCAGATCTCTTCCTTTTTTGTCATTTTTTGTTAAGGTGACTGTGATGAAAAGAATCCCAAAGTGCCTATTTGATATTGATAAGAATGTGAGCATACCCATAGCTGCATTTTCCTCCCTCTCTCTCTCTTTCTCTTAACACACACACACACTTTTATGACCACTTCTGTTGTTAATGGCCTTTCAGAATTTCCATCCTAACCTTTTGTTTTCAGGACTTTATTCCAGGCAAGGTGTGATTCTTTTGTCTTTTTTTTAACAATATTTGAAACGGATCTATCTGGACATTTAAGATATAAAAGTACAATTCAGTGCTGAAGCATATGTTTGTTTGTACTCCAGTCTCTCTCTCTCTCTCTCTCTCTCTCTCTCTTTTTAATGGAAAGTTTTTAGAGCATTTAGCCTACAATTTGGATAAAGTTTTTGGTCTGGGAAAAAGTACAAATTGTTTTGTTTTGTAAAATAGATGTTGCACATGCGTAGTAAATTTTTTGCTATTAAAAAACAGTTACTAACCTGTTCTGTAATTGTTGTTCTTTTAGATGTGTCACACTTGTCCATTCCAGTCTTGGTGTCTCTGAGGCCAGGGCATGGCCACTGGAACCTTTTTCCCCCAGCAGTACCTTCTAGGTGGCTTGAGCTCCCCCTGGCGCCACTACAGTCAGTATAATGGCCAAAGCCACCTTTAGCCCTGCTCAGTTCCTTCTTGCTGAAATTCCAATGTAGGGGGCAGGAGGGCGGGTCATGGAATGGACATAAACAATATGTCTTGAAGAATAACAGTTACAGAACAGGTTAGTAACTACTTTTTCTTCTTCAAGTGATTATGTATGTGCATTTCACTCTTGGTGATTCACAAGCCATAGAAGAGGAGTCCATTTTAATACAGGTTGGAGAACAACTCAATGCCCTTTAGCATCATCTCTGGAAACTTGCCCAAAAGGACATCAAGGCCAATTGTGACCTCGTCAACTGAACTGTGACTGTGTCATGCAGAGCGACGTTAGCCAAATATGCATATACAGGATGCAATCCACAAAGAAATTCTCTAAATGGAGAGTGATTGACCTCTCTCTCTGTCAGTCACTGCTATGAACAGCTGGGATAATTTACAAAAGTGTCTGGTTCAATCTAGGTAACACTGAAAGGCTTTTCTGAAATTCAAAGTATGCAAACATTCTTCCTCCCTTTTTGTATATGGTTGTGGGCAGAAAACAGGCAAATAAATTGGCTGGTAATTGTGGAAAGAGTAAACCACTTTTGGGAAGAACTTCAGATGAGGGCACTGGCAAACCTTATCCTTAAAACAGATTGTATATGCAGGCCACAACATTAATGCCTGCAGCTCCCCTACCCTTCTGGCCACCAGAATGACCACCAGAAAAAAAAATCTTCACTGATAGAAGCAGGAGAGAAAAGGTAGCCAATGATTCAAATGGGGGACCCATCAGACTTAACAATAGTACGTTTAGATCCCATGAGGGAATAGTGTTTTGCATTTGAGGATATGATTTAACTAAGCAGTTTAAAAACCTTAGGGACATGTCATTGGAGAAAATAGAGTCACTATTCACCTTAGGATGGAAAGCTGAAATAGTGTCAAGATATACTTTGGTGGAATTAACTGCCAAATCTTGATGTTTCAGGTTTTATAAGTAGTCCTGAACATGTTCAACTGAAGAACTGTTCAGTAACACCCCATTTTGGTGAGACCAGATGGGGCTATGCCTCTGTTTAGCAAGGTAAGTAGCTTTTGTAGAAGGCTTTCTACTATATAGGAGGATCTCTTGAACCTCTTTCAAGCAAGACTGCTTTCTAGTGGAGCATCCTTGCAGTTATGTGAAGAGATTGTAGGCTCAGGTGAAGAAAGCAACTAGGATCCTGGGAGATTTGGTCATAGTCCAGTAGAAGTGACATTGGAGGTTTCACTGACAGTGCCAGGAGAGTGGAGAACCAGTGCTGGGGGCCATGCTGGGGCTATAAGTCTGCCTGTCCTGGTCCTCTCTTATGTTTAGCAATACCCTATGAACGAGCAGAACCGGTGGAAGAGAGAAGAGGGTTATGCTTGACCACATTAGTAAAAAGTCATCTGTACTGGCATGTAGGCTGTGGCCCTGTAGAGAACAGAACTGCTGACACTTTTTGTTGGACTTTGTTGCAAGTAGGTCTATTTGGGGAAACTCCTACTGCTGGAAGAAGTATCTAGTCACATATGGGTGAACAGACTATTTGTGATTTGTAAATTACTCCTTGGGGAATTCTGCAACACTGCACAGTGCAGAATTTTGCAGAAATTAACATTATGCACACACAATTTACTTTCCCCACAGAAATGGGCCGCAGTGCTGCTAGCCGCCACTAGGAACCACTGGACTCATCAGAGCCCAACTTGCACTTAGAAGACACTGTTGGGGGAAGAGAGCGGGAGCTAGAGGGTTCCTGGCGGCTGCAGTTCCCAGCACACCCTGAGGGAAGGAGAGGGCAGCACACAAGAAACTTTGTGCAAGTCTGGGACCGAGCATCAGTCTGTTTCTCCCTCTGCATCCCGTGGCTTCGGGGCGGGGGAAGTGGGACAGGTGTCTGGCCAAGTTGGGGGCACAGCTGGGCTCTGGGTGAGAGGGGGTGTAGGTATCTGGGCTGGGGGGGTCCGCGGTTGGGCTCTGGGGAGGAAGGGGTTCAGGTGTATTGGCCTGGTGGGGCACAGATGGGCTCTGGAGAGAGGGAATGGGACAGAGAAACAGTAACTGGGTTGTCGTAGGGGTTTATTTAAATCTCTACTCCTGGGGAAAATTTTGTGTGTGTTTGTATTGTTACAGACATACTTGTGACAGGTATTTTGAAATAAATTACCAAAATAATTGAAACTGGTGTTATTTTGATAAATAAAATTTGCAGAATTTTAAAATATTGTGTGCAGAATTTTTATTTTTTTTTTGGGTGCAGAATGCCCCAAGGAGTAGTATATGATCTGCTCAGGTGGTCTGCTAGGTCATTCTGCATGCCCTGCAGGTAAGATGCTTCTAGATCTACTGAGTTGGGAATACTCCCAGAATAGACTCATTTCTTGACACAGTGGAGAAGAGTGGACACCCATCTGCTTGTTGAGGTAAAACATTGCTGTTGTGTTGTCTGTGAGGACTAATAGGCTGCCTCCCCTGATTTGTGATAGAAATACCTTGCACAGCAGTCTTACAGCTTTCATTTCCCAGACACTGATGTATAAAAGTAAGTCCTCTGAGGATGATTGACCCTGTGTCTGTAGAGAACTTAGGTGGGCTTACCATCCTAGGGCCAAAGCATGTTGCTAGCATGTGAGTCAGTTGCAGGTGGGCAATGGAAAGCCTACACATGCCTTGGCTGGATTTGTCCACCAATCTAGAGAGATGAAGACATGGGAGAGCACTCTTACCACAGAGTCCAGTTGATAGTGGCTTATTGAATAGACTTATGGCAACCAGCCCTGAAGAATTTTGAGTCAGCCTGACATATTGAACCATATAGATGCAAGAAGCCATGTGACCTAGAAGCCTCAAACAATTTTGTGCTGTTATGATCAGGTGACCCTTCAAACCAATTGCTCAAATTGCCTGGAACCTGGAGTCTGGAAAAAAACCCTGTCTTCAGATGAGTTCAGTAAAGCCTCTATAAACCCTATCCTTTGGACTGGGGAAACTTTTCTGTGTTGATTAACAGTCCCAGAGCATTGAATGTTGACTGGATCATGGTAACACTGCTCATACCTGCTATCTGGATTGGACCTTGACAAGCCAGTCATCTAGGGTAGGGGTAAGTCTGCATTCCTGATCTTTGAAGGAAAGCAGCTAATACTGCCATGACCTTTGTAAAAGCTCTTGAGCTGCTGATAGGTCAGAAGGTAGTATAGTGAATTGGTAACAATTTTGATTTACCAGAAATTGGAAGTACTTCCTGTGACCTTTAGTGATTGCCACATAGAAATAGGCATCTTTTAAACTGGGGGCAATGTACCAAGGTCAGGAGATCAGGTCATAGGCAGTTATGCCTAGTGGTCGGAGTGGCAGTCAGGCCTAAAGGTCAGAGTGGGAGTCAGGCCTTGTGGTCAGAGTCCAAATGCCAGAACCAAGGGTTGAGACAGAGATGCAGTCAGGAATCAGAGCCAAGGGTCAGAACCGAAGTCAGAGTACAAATGCCAGAGACAAGGGTGAAGACAGAGTCAGGTATCAGATCCAAGGGCTGGAACCAGATTACCAGGAGTCAAGGAAGGCAGGAGCAGGGCTGGTTCTAAACCAGGAGCAAAGCTGGGACAGGATGGGAACAAGGCAGGGTGCAGGACAGGATTTGGGCTGGAGATGTGGAGGAACAGAGCAGGAACAGGGTTTGGTGAGAGACAAGCACAGGGAGACAGAGTCAGTGAGCAGCCAGCAAGCTGCTGCTGCTGCTGCTGAGCTTAAGAACTGGCTTGTGGGCTTCTTCAGCCAATTAGGCTGGGCAGTCCGTCAGACAGCCTTTTTGGCTCATTAGAGTGTTCAGTATTGTGTGCAGAGTATTGAGCAGGCACAACTTCAGAGCCTTACTCCTGCCCAGGAAAGGGATAACAGAAGTTAGGGTGACCATCCAAAACTTTATCCTTTTAAAGAGTTTCTTGAGTTGATGCTGATTTAAAATTGGGCTAAGACACCCTTCCCTTCCCTTTTGGAATTAGGAAATATCGGGAATAAAATCTGTTCCCTCTGAGACCAAATGAACCTCCCCTATGGCTCCCAAGCAAAGGAGCGCCTGCGCTTCCTGGACAAGGAGTTTCTCATGAGAGTGGTTCCTGAAGAGAGATAGAAAGGGATGTGGGGGAGGAAGGGTAGAAGCAAACTGGAGACTATATCTCACTTCCACAGTGCTCGAAATACGGGGAGTGGTATATCAACATCGACTGGCCCATCAAAATGGCCGCCTGTTCAAAAAGTGGGAAATTGCAGTACCAGAGGTTGAATCAATGGCAGTGGTGCTGGGGGACCAGACTCTTTTAAGGATGGAGACACCACCACTGAGAGGCAAAGCAGGTTTCTTGTCACATAAGCACCAAGAGTGGAATGGACGTGCAAACACTTGAAGAAGGAATGTAGTTTTTCACTGTGAATTTAGACTAATTTAGTCTGGAATGAGGCCAAGGAGCTGACCTATTCTTTCCTTTCAGTTCACAGGTTTAGCCCATTTGTTTCCATTCAACTGCTTTTTACTTTATATAGTATCTTTGCAAGGCAGCGGACCTGATTTTTATTTCACACTGCTGGAGTAACAACATTAGTCAACTGAATTACATCAATGTACAAAAGGGGCAGAATCTGGTCCAGTATCTCAAGTTGTTTTCATTTGGGAGATAATCCATACTTTCTCCAGTTAAGATCCCTACATAAAAGTCTGGGGGCTGGTGAAACTTTGTTGAAGCTGGTTGGAGTAATAGTACCCTTTATTCAGGATAAATGTAAATCACAGTTAATCTCCTTTTGGAGTAAGATAGCTGAAGCAATAACAGCCACTATTGTCAACATCAGCATATGCAAGACCTTTCAGGAGTTATACAGATAGAGGGGTTTTAAAGAGGTTTAAATGAAAATCCAGAGGACTGGGTATTATTTTGGTAGAGCTGTGTTTGTGTATGAGCAGAAGCAGCCAAAAAACCCTACAGGAGCAGACAAAGAAGACAGCATGGAGAGCTTTTGGGGTAGCATACTGGCTGGGGAAAAGGATATTGAGCAAGTAAGCTACAGCCACTTGATTCCTACTGTGTTCAGAGGAACGGGACTTTGGACATTCTCTGAAAATATCAAGATTCCATCACAGAAATGCCTGATTTTATCATCAACTTCTTCCCTAATGTAAACAATCTGCAAGACTCTGAATATTGGCTAACTACTGGGGTCAAAAGGGGTAATAATATTATTATTGTATATTGGGCCAATCATCCTATATTAACATATATTAGCATATAGAATTAATTTAAAAACAATTATCAAATCTAGCATAGTAGTCTTGAAATATTGTGCAAACCAGCACATAAGACTTGTGGATGACCTGGAGAGGGGAGGGAAGAGGTGCAGTCATTAAAATCAATATGGTTTGGTTCTGCACAGATGGGAATGAAGAGGTGAAGCATGAATAAAGCTTGCATAGCACATGTCCTAGTAAACCCAGCTATAGGATGAATGCCACATGTGTTATTTTGTATCGTAATTTCAGTGTTAAAGAGTTTTAAAAGATGAAGAAAGATGGCCTAGAATGAACTGGAACGTTAAGCAAAATACCTAATCAGTGTTTCACAGATTTGTGGTTGTGATGAGTACTTCTTAATACAAAGAATTTCTAAACTCCGTATCCCAGTACCCAAAAAATGATGAGAGTGAGAAGTACTAATAATATGTGAGCATCACACACTACCTAACTTGCCCTAAAATCAAGCCTTAGCAACAAAGAATGAGTGTAATCAGAAAGTGTCAGAATCTTTTTAAACATCCAATGAGAACACTTTCACTTCTGCAGCAGGAAGGCTGCTCTGTGAGATGTACATGCGGGAATACATAAATTTAGAGTTTTGTATTAAATAAGAAAAAGGCACATATTCTCATTTTCACTGTCAACACTGTGTAACATCAGTCCATCACTGAAGGAAATCTACATACATTGAAGAAAAATGCTATATTATCATTCTACAACTGGGTCAATCATCTGTCCTATAACAATGACGTCAGATGAGGAAAAAAGGATCCTTTGTACCAAAATTTTGTTTTGCCCTCTTCTACACAGCGTATACTTTCCAGTCATGGATAATTTTCTCATATGATGACTTGCAAACTCCTTCCCATAGACACATCCTCTCTAAGAGCATACCCTATCTGGCTCCAACTACCTTTCCAACTTTCTTAAGGAGATGGATGATGCACCAGCTTTACTTATTTCACATTCAAACCTGACTCTCTTGGCTAGTTATTTGATAACAGTCATAGGCTATTCTGGGAATGTCTATGAGGCAAAGGCAACCTCAGTTCAACTGGACCTTTGCTCAATCAATCTACTGCTCAGGCATCAAATTCCAACTCAATATTTTAGCCTGAACTGGTGACTGCATATCCATGGGCTCCCTGGACTTCTCTCTTATTTCCTGGAAAGATTTCCTAGGAATTAAGAAAAAGGGCCAGAGGGGCTTCAAGGACATCTCATAGTGAATACCTCCCCCAACCCACACTCCTGAGACATCATCCTGAACAATATCACTTACTGGCAAAGATGGTCTTCTCCTGGGTCTTCTCCTATCCAGCCTGAAAAGACCCTCCACCTTCCGAACTACAGAAGCCACCACATAACTGACCAAATAGTGGGAGGTTGAGAGCTTCAGTATTTCCTAAATTCATGGCTATGACAGCAAAGTTGCCTGCAGAATTCCTTGACAGGACTGGGTACCCCTTTGAAGAGGACATCCTCTCTCCCCCACTGGAAAGTCTGGTTACTGGTACAACAGTACAGGGAAATAGTAAGAAAAGTCTTCAGGCTTCTGCCCAGCAGGTAGGGATGAAATATGTAACACAATCTAAGAAAAAGATATGGATAGCGGTGGGAATTCCAAATTGGAGCTCCTTGATAAACCACATTTCTTTTGTTCAGGCTGGGATACTTTGACTTACTTCCAGATCATTGGGAACATATTATGTTTTGCAAAATGTGTAAGAGTGATCACACTTATAGTCTGGTGGGTCACATGCTTTTCTGGGTCATCAATACTTCTAGGCGCTGCTCTTCTATAGTCACTGACAGAGACACTCTGACAATGGAGGGCAGGGTACTCTTTAGAATAATAATGATAATGATAACCTTCATTTATTTTACCAAGTATTCTTCAAGTAAAAATTTTTATTTTCTTACACACTAGTTTGGTTACTTTGATAGAGTACCCTGTCCCATTCTGCCAGCACTTCTCCTTTCATATCTGTGAATTTAGGCATATGGGTTGTCTTGACTGTTCACTCATCAGTAACTTATATTGTGGCACTAGAGGCATCTGTACCTGCTAAGGCAGTTCCCACTTTAGACTTACCAGGCAGATACTCAAGACAAAGAAGGCCTTGGTTGTTGGGTCGTGTATAACAGCTAGGAAGGGTGGAACAAGCAAAAGACTTACATCAAGAAAAGCCTATGAAGCTGTTCAGTCCTTTAGGAATTTGAAGTAAGTGGGTACCCGATAGGTCTTTTGCTGCAGTCCAGAGTTGGAAGTCAGCACCTGAGAGTACCATCAGGCACTTTTTGGTCTTGAGGAAGTTTCAGCCACAAGGTAACTGAAATTCCCTCCATGGATGAACTATTGAACTGAGCCATTCTTTTTGGGTGACAAATCTGAGGAACTGTCCCAGACTGAGGTGTCAGTAAAGGAGATTTTGGAACAAATTGATAAATTAGTTTAGTCATAAGTCACTTGGACAACATAGTATTCATCCAAGAATTCTGAAGAAACTCAATTATGAAACTGAAAAACTACTAACTGTGGTATACAACTATTGCTTAAATCAGCCTCTGCACCAGATGCCTTCAGGATAGCTAGCATAACACTGAATTTTAAAAAAGGCTCCAGAGGTGATTCTGGCAGTTACAGGCTGGAGAACCTAACTTCAGTACTAGGCAAACTGGTTGAAACTATAGCAAAGAACACAATTATCAAACATATAGATGAACATGATATGTTGTGGAAGAATCAACACCCAAACAGATTCCATCCAGAGTATTATTGTTTCGTAGACATTGGAATATGTAAGCCACATATTTTAATAGCTTTTCAGACCATATGGTTTCATTGCTTTCACCATCATCATCACCATCACGAATGTTTTGGCTCAATGGGCTATCTATGCCTCATCATTTCTTCCTCTGTTTTTAACTATGAAAAAGTTCTTCGTCTACTATCAGGGTCTCTTAGCTCAATAAATTTATCTTCAAAATTATGTGATAAGCTATTGTACACTAGGTTACATTCAACTGACTGTACTTTAATCTAATTGCTGGTCTTTTTCTTATTGTTTTCCCCACCTACTTGAATGTCTTCTACATTATTTTTGTCAGATTTATTTTTGTTGGAACTTTGCTGTGTCAGGAATAATTTATTAGCCATGACCTGAAGTGGTCTCCTTTAAAAAAAATCACCCATAGATTCCAAGACATTATATCTGAAATATTATATTTTCCTAAACTTAGAGGTAGAGGAAACTTGCATTCCAGATACCATGGCCTGGTATCTGTGAGTAAATTCTGACATTTTTATAGTGACTACTATAATTGAATTAGTTCTGGTTGCTGTCTCATCTAAATGCAAACTCCTCTATTACTAGTAAGCTATTCAAGACACATGTTTCAACATGTCTTCTTGATCAAGCTGAGTCTGTCCTTCATTCCTACATTTCAATTTATATGGATATTTAGTGTGTTACCATTCACTGCATGCTGTTTTTAAAAATGTTGCTGCATTTTTTTTGGATCTCAGTATTAACTTACATTTTGAGAACTAAACAAACCTGTTGTTCCAGCTGTTGCTGTTGCTGCTGATGATGAAGAGCTGCAGAAAGGCAGGCAATTGCCCCATCCACTTAGTGTCAGCAGGAAGACCAGATATTATATAACCACCTGATCTAACGCTTGTTTTTGGAGTATTTTGTATTAAGTATTGTCACAGGACAAGATAACTATTTAAGAGGGGTTCAATCCTAGATCTGTACTGTTGCTTGTTTACTCATGGAACAGAGGTATTGTGGGGCTGATTATTCCCGGGACATATGGGGACTATAAGCCTTATGGCAATGTATGCTGGGGGAAAAAAAAGGAGAGATACAAGATAGACAGATCTCTTTTGTCAGGGTGGTGAGAGGCCCATAAGGATCAGGAGCTGCTTGTAGGCCCTCCCAGTGAGGGAACCTGCAGAGAGAAAGGTCACCAATGAGCTGTTCAGTGAGAGGAAAGACAGAGGAAGGAGTCAGACCTGTTGTGGCAGTTTGGAACAGGCTGGTCAATCCATCCTGAAGAAAAAAGCATGGATAGGAAACATTTCCTCTATAATTTAAAAACCATTTGTATTCTATTCTCATCCGTATCTGTCCCTCATTACTGTAGTATCTGAGGGCTTTCCAGAAAGGCAGCAAAGGATGTGACTAGCATATTTGTGTGAGGCTTCATTAAATCAGACCCCACAAGGGGTCTCAAGTTTTACCAGTTTTATTGTCATTGGGGGGGGGAAAACAATAAGGAGTGAAAAAGTGGGTTGAGGAAGTAGCTTCTGCCAATAAACATAAACAAAATTTAGCTTTAAAACAATCCATCTTGAGAGATACACTGTATTTTTGAGGGAAGGGTTTCCTACTTTTGTCCCTCCTTGTATTTTATTTGTTTTTTTAATATGCTTTCCAAAGGCAAATGTTCAAAACAAATAAATTTTATTAGACAGTTTATATTTTAATACTTAATGTGGTGACTTCACATGGAAAGGATGTCACTAAACAAAAAGATTTTCTTATCACAGATTGGTCTCCACCTTGTTCACCTCTATCTATAGCAAATTCTGAGGCCATTCAGGCCACTGAAAAAATAAAAATAAAAATAAAAGCTTCCATTTATGTCCCTATGACCTTTTTTCCTGTTCAAGCTACTTTTGAAATTTTTGGGGGGCTATTCAAACTCCAGGGACAGGTTTTAATTCCTGTCCTAACAAACTAGATACTGTTTCATCTTGAATGTTAAAGCCATTGAACGGGCGGGGAGGAAGACATTTTGAGCCTCTTCAGGAAATCAGTAAAGCATTGAGGATCTTATTATGGATTCTGCAATGTTACATAGATAATTAATGTATTTGAAAATTATACTGGATAAAAGCTGTGATAGTTACACACTTGGCCTTCCTTGAGAACTTGAGAGGGATATTAATCTGTTTCAGATTTTATTAATAACTTTAATCCTACTCTTCAAGTCTCTAAAATATTTCATATTTCAGATAAAAATATATTTCCTGTGATTCTTGCTAAACTGACCCTACATTCTGCTATTGCCACTCTGATATTGTCAAGTGTTTGGTTTTGAATAGTTGATGACTTATATTTGAAAAAATATTACTACTTTTCCCCCCAAGTTAAGAAAGTACACATTTTCCCAGATAGAGCTAAAAACACATCTATACTTTAAAAGAAAAAGAAAAAAAAATTGCATGCTTTGGGTTTTAAAGCCTTGGTTATTTTTTGCTCCTAAACTATGGCTTTACAAAGATCAGAAAAAATAATCTTTTCTTAGAATTTGTTGATTCTAGTGAATTTTATCTTCCGCAGAAAGAAGTACCTGAATTAGACAAAGACGGGAAACTCATACTTTGTTGCCATGGATTCGATTACTTGTTTTTGTCAGTTGATTTCCTCTACCTTACTTTATTATGATTCATTAAGCAGAAAAAAGAATATATATGCAATATTTCTACTTACAGATGTAGCCCATGATTTTAGTTTAGTGTTCTCTTATTGGATGATGTTATGATTAACATGTTATGTCACATATAATCATTGTATGTTAAATAGAGTAAAGTTGTATGATTATGGAAGTATAAGTGAACACTAAACTAAAGTCATTGGCTACATATGTGTGAAACCATGCAGTTAGAAATTATATATATTAGAAATTATATGTGTGTGTGTACATATAAATATTACATATTTTAAAGAGGTGTGGATAACTAATTATTTTGAGTCAAAATAGATAATATGTTTAAGTTGATAGCAATGTCCTTTCTGACTTTTAATATACTCATGATCAATTATTGTCTTTGAAAATATCTGCTGTCCTTCACCTATAGATATTGCTTTATATCCATAACTTCAGGGAATGTCAGTGGTGGAAATAAGGTCTTAAGGTTTCATATAAACTGAAGTACAGCAATCCATTTCCTCATCAAAAATTTTGCTTTCTTCCCTGAGGAAAGAATACAACTAAATCTTTCATTCTTCAGGTTATAAATATTATATTCAATAGGAATCTCTATTTCTGATACTTCTAAATGTTTTTTCCAGTATTTATCATAGAGCTTTCCCCCCACAGAAAATGATTTCACTTTCTCGTATTGAAAGAATCCAGTAAAATTGTGAGAGGCACTCTGTAAACTCAGAGATACAGTAGTCACAGTTTTATCTCTGTCACTTTAAACTAACAATTTGAAGTGTGTTTTTCACATTTTATTACTACAAAACTTGCAAAACATTTCATTTATTGCTAAGATCTCTATACTAGACCTGGTTGAGGTATTTTTCTAAATGTTTTGGAACACTGTTTTTTTCTTAGAAGTGCTCTGTTATGTCATCCACATTAAACCAGACTCATCTATCCCTCCTTAATTGTCAATTTAGCTTCAACACTGCAAAAAAAAAAATGTTTGTGAGCAAACATACTAATTAACAAAATGAATTTCCTATAGCTATTCCCTTCTGCATTCACCTTCTGTGAATATTTGAACCATTGAGGTGATTCATTAAAATGGATATTCACACAATACAGCATTGCACTTGAAATATTCAAGATGAGATGGGACACAGTTCAAATAGGAGGAGAGACTCTGAATATTCATTGTCATAGCCCTGGCACAGAGGCAATTGGACTACTTATACATGGGAATTACCACACCCTTTGCAATTAGAACTGTGCAATTAGCCCAGAAGGCCTGTAATTTTACGTGAACAGAAACAATGAAGACCAACATATGACGTCCATAACCAGTGACAACCAACACAGCTTGTGCTATCTGTTACCATTGCTGTTTGGAAGTGTTCTCCCTTGTGCTGAGCAGTGTATTGGTATGGGGGTACAATAATCTTATAGTTTGCATTATATTATCATTATTTGTGGTGCTGTAAAGTTTTGTTATGTATTGCAATTTGCATTAGCTGGTTGGATTCTCTTTCTTCTGTATCGGATCAAGTTCAGTGCTGTGTAGTTGTGGGATGTATAGTAAATTGTTTTGGTTCTGGTTTACAGAATTTTTGTAAATTTTTGCAATGTTTATGCCGCTGGAGGGGAACATGAAGTTGTCTAACAGGGTGATTAAGTCAGTTTTAGGTAAATCTGTTGGGAAATGCTTGGGGTCCCCAACCTGGCTGCTTGGGGGAAAGACACTGCTTTATGCAACAGGACTTAAACAGAACCCACTTTTAAAGGTTTCCAGGGGATGATTCTAAAGGAATCTCCAGCCCTTAAAATGGAAGTATAGTGATAGTTATGTATTACAATGTTTAAGCTTTAACATCTGTTTTACTTCCAAGCATGTGCCTGGGGTTGACAGTGGCATACCAGATGCAATGTCTCATTTTCAGATCAACAGATTTCAGGATCTGGCATCAGAAGCCAGCAAGGAACCCAAAAAGATGCCGCTAGCTCTACGGAACCTTGGCTTATGATGGTTGTCAGTGTAGCACAGAAGTTGGTGGCTCTGTGAACATTATGGAGCTATGGAAGGAGTTTTAATATTTTTTGTGCAATTGCAGGATCTGGAAGGCCTGCCACCAATATGGCCCATTACAGAGGAACCCAACCATCGTCACTCGCCAATTGGTCCTTACATTTGTCAGTAGGCTGAACGATTACCCAGATCCTTGCAGCAGTTATTTAATTTGAAGGTTTCTAGCATGGCAGTCTTGACGCACCGATCTTATGGAGGATACACATTGGTCCCATCACTGTTAATATGCTTAGGAATCTGGTGCAATCTGGAACCCATATGTCATTGTGGACAGGAAAAGGCCTTGTTCAGGGCAGCATTTCTGGTAGCATTTTTTGTTTGTTTGTTTGTTTAGTTTTTCAGATAAGTGACTTAATATCTGGGTCCTGTAGGGATTCTTCTGGAAGGGCTTTGGAGCTGAGGGATATACACTGGGAGGGGTGATTGGTTACGATAACCTTGAAAAAGTCAAAGATGGCTCCAGGAGGCTGGACTGAATTCATTAATCTGTAGGATGGTGACAAGCCCTGATTATGCCCTTTAGAGGCTATGAGGGTGTACATGGTAATAAGACCAGGGAAGAATGGGCCCCTCTTTATTCACAATGATGGGAGTCCACTCACAACATACCAGGATGGGGAATGACACAGTTGGGGATCCCAGCACATGAATTTGGTTCCCACTCAGGATTCCAGCAACAACAGCAGCGGCCCGGCTGGGTATGGGGCCTAGTGCAATTCAGGCAATTGGGTATTAGCTATGCTGAAACATACAGAACATATGCAAAACCCCAGCTGGGGGAATCAGTTTTAATTTTCCATTGGATTTTCAGTCCAAATGCTGGCAGACAGACCAGGCAGACAGCCTCGTGGATCTGTGGGCATAGTATTGTTTACTGAGCATAGGGGAGGAGGTTTGCATCTGGGCCTCACTGGTGAAACAATCTTGAGCTGCAAAGGAGGAAGGAGATGTTATGGGATCAGCAGATGCCCCTTTTGTTCTCTGTGGGGACTTGTGAGTGGACATCAGATATAATTGTGTTTCACCTTTGGGAAAATGATTTGGGAACGTGTAAAGGGACAGACTTAATGATCAGATCTCAGAGGGACTTGGGGCAGATCCTGGAACTTTTCCCAGGAATAAAAATGGTGTGGTCAGACATGTTGCAATGCAGGATAAGGCAAGGAACTGTGAAGCCCCTGCAAGCCAAAAACACTAGGAAGTATGAGAATAGAGAGGTAGCCAAATTTATGGGTGCTATGGGAGCAGTCGGTCATTTCACATCCATAGCATATGGTGCAGCAGAATTATTCAGGGAGGAGGGGGTTCACCTGTCAGACTTGGAAGCTGACATGTTTTTGTTTGATATTAAAGGGGGGCATTAGGAGATGTCTGGGGACCCAGCTAGGATGTGGGGAGGCAGACAAACTAGTTGCTGGTGCCTCCTTGTGGCAGACATCCAGTGCAGGTATTCCACAGGGAAGGGATACAGGGATCAGATAAAATGGATTGGTAAAGAATTAAAAGGAGGTATTATTTAAAGGAGTGGAAACAGGGGAGGAGAGGTTCAGCACTACGACTGATATGGCAGGGAGCTATCCTCCCTCTTCAGAGTCCCTCCTTAACCCTCATTCGAGGGGGGAGATGGTGAGAACCCAGAAGCAGGTTGGCTGGGGACCAGGATGGGTAAGGGGCATGGCAGACAGAAGCCCCCTAGGTATATATTGAAATGATTATGGAATTACCTGCATTGTATATTTTTATCTGTTGGGTACTCACAGACATTTAAGAATAAAGTTGCAGCCTAATTAAATCACATCTAGTGTCTCCTGTCCATCTTCCAGCATAGCTGGACAATGTAAGTACAGTTGTAGTTGTCTGAGTGTGAGTAGCATTGCAGCTTGGCAAACAAAAGTGGGAAGGCTATGGGACCACTGTGGTGGGGAAAATGATTAAACAGTGATTGGGAGATTTTTGAAATATCAGGTGCAATTTACTGAATGTTTTATTTTTAATTATTTTTCAGTTACAAGTATTAAATATAAAATTATAAAGAAGTAAATATGTAAATAGAATACTAAATCTGAAATACAAAGAAAAGAGTATACAATAACTATTCCCACACAGACAAAAACAAAAGTTTATCCATCTCCCACAAAAAAGAGTAAATAAATAAACCAACAATCAAACATTTATATTTAAAAAGAGGAAACCTACCTGGTACTTGTTTATAATACTAGACTTGCTTGCCATGAGCTAATTATGTTTTATGAACAAACCAACAAATGTAGACTAACTCCTCAGTTCTGCCCTATCTCCCCAAAGTTTCCCTGTAGCTTTTCCCCATTAAAAACTTTATTATTTCTCTCTTCCCCATCCAGCGGCCTGATTTTCCATTGCTAGTACCATTTCTAGTAATTTGGGTCACAAATTTAGGGAACCACTTAAGCATGAGCTCATATTCATCCATATTCTGCAAAGCATGTGCATAAGTTACATTGGATTCCATGGAAGCTTTGCTGAAAAGGAATGTTTTACTGAATTGGGGCCTTTCCCCTGTGTAAGGTGGGTATAAAAGACCACCAGTCTGATCTGGCAATGATTCATAGCCACTTGGCAGAAGTTTAAAAGACTATGCAAGAGGTCAGGTAATGGAGAAACTAACCCACCTTTTCTTTCTCCCTTCTCTCACTGCTCCCACATGTCATTCCTGTCTCCACCTCAACCAGTTTACTCACTCCCAGCTCACTTAACTCTTTCCCTTCCACAGTGAATTAGCTACTCCCTCTTACTCTCCTTCCCACTGCACTTTCAGTTTCACAAAATTTAAGACCAGAGGAGACTAGCAGATCACCTAGTTTGACCTCCTCTGTATTACAGCTGATTAAATTTCACCCAGATGCCCCTATATTGAGCCCAATGACTTTAGTGAGACTAAAGCATTTCAATGCTCAGGAGACTAAACTGTTGCGCGCCACTGCCAGAGAACAGGAGAGATCCAGGTGCCACCAATGCCTGAAGCAGTAGCAATGGAATTTATTACGTGAGATATACACAGATGATGCCAGCAGGAGAGGAAGGTGAAAAGCCCAAGGCCTCTGCCAATATGATCTGGAGAATAATTCCTTCCCAACCCCAAATCTGGTGATCAGTTTGACCATGAACATGTGAGCAAAAGACACCAACCAGGCATCTAACAAAGAAAGTTCTCTGTACCACCTCACAGCACTGATTCACTCCATCCAGTGTCCCATTTCTGTGTGCAATCTGTGATGCTTCAAGAGGAAGGCGAAAACAAACAAACAAACAAACAAACCCAGAATACATCTGGCCAACTGTATACTAGAGAAAAAAATCCTCTGTGACCTCTGCAGATGACCACTGGAGCCCTGAAGCATGAGATTTAATTATTGGCTTTATCTTAATGCAGAGCTGCAAGTGTTTTGAGAACGTTGAGGGTAATACAGGAAATTCTGTTCTCCCCATGGCTGACGAAGGAAGGGGACAGTTGATAGATTACATGGTCAGAAACTACTACCATGACCATCCAACCCAAAACTGGATTTAAACATACTTGTTAGAAAAAAATATCTAATCTCATTTAGAAGACTCCAAGCAACAGTGAGACCACCACCACCACAACTGGTAAACTGATGCAATGTTTAATTACCCTCTCCCTGAAGAAACAGACTGACAGAGCCAGAAGAGTATCCAGAAGTCATCTACTACAGGACAGGCCCAACAAAGAAAGTAACAGAATCCCACTAGCCGTCACCTTCAGCCCCCGACTAAAACCTCTCCAGTGCATCATCAGGTATCTACAACCTATCCTGAAGGACGATCCCTCACTCTCACAGATCTTGGGAAACAGGACAGTCCTCGCTTACAGACAGCCCCCCAACCTGAAGCAAATACTCACCAGCAACCACACACCACACAACAAAAACACTAACCGAGGAACCTATCCTTGCAACAAAGCCCGTTGCCAATTCTGTCCACAAATCTATTCAGGGGACACCATCATAGGACCTAATCACATCAGCCACACTATCAAAGGCTCATTCGCATGCACATCTACCAATATATGCCATCATGTGCCAGCAATGCCCCTCTGCCATGTACATTGGCCAAATCGGACAGTCTCTACGCAAAAGAATAAATGGACACAAATCAGACATCAAGAATTATAACATTCAAAACCAGTCAGTGAACACTTCAATCTCCCTGGTCACTCGATTACAGACCTCAAAGTCACAATACTCCAACAAAAAAACATCAAAAACAGACTCTAACAAGAATTGGAATTAATTTGCAAACTGGACATCATTAAATTAGGCTTGAATAAAGACTGGGAGTGGATGGGTCATTACACAATGTAAAACCTATTTCCCCATGCTAATTTTCCCCTCTACTGTTACTCACACCTTCTTGTCAACTGTTGGAAATGGGCCATCCTGATTATCCCGACAAAAGTTTTAATAGCCCACCTTAACTGATTACTCTTGTTATAGTTAGTATGGCAACACCCGTTTTTTCATGTCCCCTGTGTATATATATCTTCCTATTGTATTTTCCACTGCATGCATCTGATGAAGTGGGGTTTAGCCCACAAAAGCTTATGCTCAAATAAATTTGTTAGTCTCTAAAGTGCCACAAGTACTCCTCGTTCTTTTTGCTGATACAGACTAACACTGCTACCACTCTGAAACCAATCATTTCAATGTAATATTATTTCTAACATCAACTTCCAGACACTATTGTTTGTTATGCCTTGTCTGTGAGATTGAAAAGTTCAGTTCCCTATTTACTCTTCTCTTTTATATCAGCTAATTTTTTCCCTCTGTACTATGTTCTGTCTTCTTTTGCTCATGTCCATGTCCATGACCATATTTTGTTCTCTTGGCCAACCTTCCCTTTATCTTCTTCTCTCTTTTGCCTTATGAGACTGTCATAGCTCACTATTTGTCTCCCTCTATTTTTTTCCTTATTCTCTCCAAAACCATCTGTTTACTATCTTTCCAACTTAATTAATCAAATACCTGTCCTTCAATCAGTTCTCAGCACCATAGTCCCATCAGTCAACACCAAATTACTCTCTGGGGAAGGAAATATAGAACCTATCACAGTTTTTTGAAGAAAAAAACTCCACTTCGCTCCCAAACATATGGAATTCAAAAAGTAGCCAGCAGGGGCACTGCTCTGAGAACAACAAAGTTGAGTGAGTGTTACTTGTCTCCATTTTGATTCCTGATGTCAGATTTGTGTCCATTAATTCTTTTGCGTAGAGACTGTCCGGTTTGGCCAATGTACATGGCAGAGGGGCATTGCTGGCACATGATGGCATATATCACATTGCTAGATGTGCAGGTGAACGAGCCCCTGATGGTATGGCTGATGTGATTAGGTCCTATGATGATGTCACTTGAATAGATATGTGGACAGAGTTGGCATCGGGGTTTGTTACAAGGATAGGTTCCTGGGTTAGTGGTTTTGTTCAGTGATGTGTGGTTGCTGGTGAGTATTTGCTTTAGGTTGGGGGGTTGTCTGTAAGCGAGGACAGGTCTGTCTCCCAAGATCTGTGAGAGTAAAGGATCATCTTTCAGGATAGGTTGTAGATCTCTGATGATGCGCTGGAGAGGTTTTAGTTGGGGGCTGAAGGTGACAGCTAGTGGTGTTCTGTTATTTTCTTTGTTGGGCCTGTCTTGTAGGAGGTGACTTCTGGGTACTCATCTGGCTCTGTCAATCTGTTTTTTCACTTCAGCAGGTGGGTATTGTAGTTTTAAGAATGCTTGATAGAGATCTTGTAGGTGCTTGTCTCTATCCGAGGGATTGGAGCAAATGCGGTTATATCTTAGAGCTTGGCTGTAGACAATGGATCGTGTGGTGTGTCCTGGATGGAAGCTGGAGGCATGTAGGTAAGTGTAGCGGTCAGTAGGTTTCTGGTATAGGGTGGTATTTATGTGACCATCGCTTATTAGCACAGTAGTGTCCAGGAAATGGACCGCTTGTGTGGATTGATCTAGGCTGAGGTTGATGGTGGGATGGAAATTATTGGACACAAATCTGACATCAGGAATCAAAATACTCAAAAACCAGTGAGAGAACACTTTAACCTGTCTGGTCATTCAGTGACAGATCTGCGGGTGGCTATATTACAACAGAAAAACTTCAAAAACACACTCCAACGAGAGACTGCTGAGCTAGAATTGATATGCAAACTAGACACAATCAACTCCGGTTTGAATAAGGACTGGGAATGGCTGAGCCATTACAAACATTGAATCTATCTCCCCTTGTAAGTATTCTCACACTTCTTATCAAACTGTCTGTACTGGGCTAGCTTGATTATCACTTCAAAAGTTTTTTTTTTCTCTTAATTAATTGGCCTCTCAGAGTTGGTAAGACGACTCCCACCTGTTTATGCTCTCTGTATGTGTGTATATATATCTCCTCAATATATGTTCCATTCTATATGCATCTGAAGAAGTGGGCTGTAGTCCACGAAAGCTTATGCTCTAATAAATTTGTTAGTCTCTAAGGTGCCACAAGTACTCCTGTTCTTCTTTTTGCGGATATTACAGTGTTGTCACTTAACAATAACAAATACAACTCAGGGGAAAAAGTGTCACTGCATATTTCATATAAGACTGGTCAACTCAGGTTATCCCTTTCAAGTTCTCATTACAGATGGTATAACCTGATAATATTTTCAAGCTCATTATTAGTAATGTCCTATGTTTCTACAGGCAAAAATTAAGCAAAGTTAAATAAAAGTGGGACTTAAAACACTTACTACCTTACTTGGCAAGAAGTTGTTTTGCTTAAATTGATTAAAAAGAATCTGTTCAAGATGCTCTGCAAAAGTAACAGCCAAGCTTTTCTAAGCTTTTTTAAGAAGTTAGCATTTTTGAGACTAATGATTCTCTCATAATCATTTCTCATTTCTCCAAATCTATAATAGCTGTGACCTTAATAAACATGCAGGTAATTATGGAAGAAAAATTCAGTAGATTTTGAATCTACACATGGTATGGGTATATATGGCTTTTAGTTTTTAAATATTCTGCCGCATCATATCTTTTAATGTAAAGAAAAACATTTATCAAATAACGGCATCCTCTTTCTTCTCTGTCAAGTGCTGTGCATATTAAACTGAAAGGAAACACAAATAAAAATAACACATTCCCCTCTACTATAAGTCAGCAAAAAAAAAAAAATCTACTAAAGATTTATGGATATACAGGTAACTCTTTTGCTCATCCATGAATCATTTGAAGCCTAGAGATGTATTAGCTGAAGACTGGCACAGGAAGAAAATCTGAGCTACAGAAACACAGCCATCCCAAAGAAAAAAAAATAGTGTACAAATATATCAGCAAACTGTACACAAGGAATCCTCCCACTGGTATGCTGGCCCAGGCCTTAAATGTACTTCATTTTTACTGAAGTATGCTAGTCTTGATAGTTATGAAAATCCCACTTTATGGATATTTTAATATTCCTCACCTACTACCTCAAGGATAATAAGAAAAAATAGGACTATAATGCTACATTCAAAAATCAAAACACTATCACCACTTTGACCTCTGTTGAAAAGAAAATGTTAATTGCATGCAGTCCTAATAAAGTCAACAAAATAATCAAGAACAAAACATGCTGAATCAAAATTCACTGAAATGGGTCCTTGAAATTATTCCACTGAGCACAGAAGAAATCCTCAAAAAGCATCTCAACTCTGCTCACAATGTGGGGGGTTCGGGAGTAGATTTTGAAAGAGACATACATGGACATCTAGGTCCATTAATAGGAATGTAGGTACATTTATGTCCTTTAGTTTAAACTTGAGAATCTTGTAAAGCATAGGGATGGATAGAGTCAATAAACACTAACTGGACTGTAGATTTCCCCCCATAAATATCTATTGTTAAGAAAAAATAGGACTCATCACAGTCATAAGAGTTCTGTACATGGAAGAAGAGGCCCTTGTTGACTTAGCCCAATTGCTGATGCCTGCTAAAGAAAGGTTGTAAAAGAAGGCAGACAGGCCATTATTACAGTTTCCATACCTAAGCATCTGGTCTCAGTTCCACTCCAGAGTCCAGAAGAAAGACATTCCCTTACAGTAGAGCCAACTAGCATGAATCCGGAATCACAGGTAAATATAGCGGTAGATCCATATGTGATTTGAGTTCCAATCTTATTCCCATTGGGAGATACAGGAAGTTCTCCACAAGAAATAACTTTAAGGGAAAAAATACACATTTTGTATTGAGCATCGCACTAAAAACATTTAATACACATTTTTGACTGGTTAAAATAAACACCAGAGGATAGTCTATTCTGATCTGTGGGAAAAATGGATACAGAAATCTGTGTGCAAAATAAAGAATATGTCATGAGGATTCTCACTCAACATTTGAAAAATATTTTAAAACCGGTTAGAAAATTGTAATGAACAAAAAATCATTGATATTTAATTATCTAGTTTTTGTGAATGAAATATAAACGTTTCTATGCTCACTTTGTTATTATTTTTGTAAAACAGTGCATTTGAGTTTCTTTGGACAGAGGATATATTATATAATTTGTATCTTGTACGTCATTGTACATCACATGCCCTAGCATTTATAAAACACAGAGTTATAATATTGGATGAATTATGTTCAGTAAGTCCATTATTTTAGTCACAATCCAGAGAATTTTCTGATTTAGAAGAAGACAATGTTTTCTCTTTAAAAAATTTTAATAAATGGAAATAGTGCAATTAGGAAAATTAACTTTAATGCTACTCTGAAAAACTTTAGGTTAGATGAATGAGGCCTTAGCATAATACGGAAGGATTGGATTTTGTTATACATAGCACTTCAAAGTGATAATGAATTACTACTTTCTCCCTGGAAGAGTCAAAGCAGGATTTACATACAATATTTCAACACAGAGAGCCTAAATTGTTTTAAAAGAACTCCCATTTTGGAGGGAGGAACTCCCCCCCTCCAAATTAAGTCTGGAATTTCCAAGAAGATGAAAATAATTTTTAATTATGAAATATATAATTTATTAAATATCTTAAACTGTATTTTGGAGTCCTTTGTCTATTAATAGTTGTAGTTGTGTTCTCTCATAAATAGGGATTATTATAAATATTGTATATGAGCTTATCTGTACATTTTGTTAGGGATTTTATATGTATATGCACCCATAAACACTAATTTTGACCCACTTTCCAGAAGAATGGTAGTTATTTGGTTCTTTAGAGGGGAAAACAATGAAATACTGGTTGTGTAGTCCTCAGATAATGATACAAGTCCAAACCTTTCAAACATGGGGGCATAATGCTCCTTTATAAAAGTGGCCTGATTCTCATAAGTGCCTATATTTAGCCACACAAGATTACATATTTTAGCCTTCTTTTTTTAAAGTACCTGTCTCCATTATACTTTATATTCACTACTTCTCTCTCTTAAAGCCCATGCAGCCAGGTGGTGCTTTTAGGATACCAGCTTGTGGTGAAGATGATGCAGATCCTCACCAACCCAAGCAAGCTCCTAAAGAAAAGTCCCTCCCTACTTCTCTGCTGTCTCAAGTGAGTGTGAAAGCTGTACCATGTTCCTAGTGCACCTAGTCAGAGTTCTTGATCTTTAGGGGGTGGCTTGTACCACTGCTGGCTCTAGGAGAGAACAGTCCCTATACTTCACTAGGACGGAAAGCTATTGTGTCTGATCCTTGCACGGGGTATGCAGGGTAGGGTGGAGAGAAACCTTGTGCTCTGTTCGTCCCCCTCTGTGTACCTGTACTAGTGACAGACACCTCAAGAGGACAATTGGGTGTGCACATCCCTATTACCATAAATGTAATCATCTTGATTTTCATTAACAATAGTATATATTACTTTACAAAGATTGGCCTTGGGCCTATCCAGGGAATTCTGTCACAGGACGGGTTCTGCTATTCCACTAAACTGGGGGGAAATATTTTTCTATGTGCCACCTACAAGGAAGGTTTACACACAATGTATACTCACTTTGGCAGTAAGGCCTCTCGTTTCTCCAACTCCATGTTCCATTAGCAAGACACTCAATGGATGCTGGTCCCAAACCATAATAGCCTGGATCGCAGCTAAAAACAACTTTTGTTTTGTACTCATAATGTGAGCCATTCACTATTCGCCATCTCCCATGTTCCAAAGTAAAGGAATTGATGCTTGGACATGTAACAACTTACAAAACAAAACAAATCAACAAAAAAATCCCTATGAGACCAGTATTTGTGGCTCAGGAAGTACAAGTTAACAAGGATATGAAATAATGAATATTTGTTCCTATGAATTCAGTGTCAAATTTTAACCATAACAGCTTCCTATTTGGAGTCTGTGTCTGATTTCATAATCTGCATAGGGCTGAGCTGTAATCCTTATGTATGTGGTCATTAGCACATTGGATCTTTCTTGGCAAAAGGAACTTTTGCCCCATCTCTGGATCCTCCGTTCTTTCTCCCCACAACAAATGAGAGTACCCCACCACCTTCCTAACCGCCTGTCATCCCAAGGCCCAGCATGGTGAGGGAGCACCACAGTTATTCCATGCTCTGCAGGGTTTTGCACACTGGATCCCCAAGACTCACAAGAAGCCTTCTCTTGTTGCTGATCCCCTTTTCCTGAGGGACAAAGAGATATCAGGAAAGGTTCTTAAATTTACCTTGCGGGGTACGTGTTTGTGTCTCTAGAGGCACCCATCTTTTCCCCTTTCCAAAACTCCATAGGATGGGGAATGATCCACATCTGGATGGACCCCTCGCCTTTCCTAGGCTGAGATTTCTGCTTCAGCATGGTGGCCCATTTGGATTTTCATAGCTAATTTATAGCCAGAGAAGTATCCACATGTCCCTGGGGAATTGCATGTGCATTTCCTCCTCAGTGTCGTCTCCTGGAATCTAGGTGATGTGGGGTCATTAGCACGGCGGGGGAGGGGGGGTTGCAATCTGTATTGGTGCTACACTGCTGTACCTGAGGACCAGGCAGAAAGTGATTAGGAGAGTCTAAGATCTCCTTAAGACTCCATGGCCTTAGATTCTGACTTGGCCAGGGGGCTCCTGCCAGCTTCTGAAGCAGGAATGCCAAGGACTTGAAACTGAGTTATTAACTTTAATGTATTCTATAATGCATTTATTTTCCAACTGTCACAGCAGTTTGCAATATATATATATATTGCAAACTATATATATATATATATATATATATATATATATATATATATGATCAAAACAAGTTTAGTGTACTCAAATGGCTCACTCTATTAATTAGCCAAAAACAGAACTCTTAAATAATTTGAAACAGAGCTCCTTTTGATTAATGAAAATAAAATACAGGAATGTTCTTAGAGAGGATTTCGCAGTGCTACATACCTACACAACGAGGTGTTTTATTGTGATTGCTCCATGTACCATCTGGCTGGCAGACTGCAGTAGTAAGCTCCTTGGATGATAGTCTATACCCATCATTGCAAAAGTAAGTAACGCGGGTGCCAACCAAGTAATCTGTAGTTAAGATTCCACCATTTAATGGAGCTTTAGGAATTCCACAAGATATTGCTGAATTAAAAGAAACACAAACATATTATTTACCATTTTGTGATAAGTAATATCTTGTCTCAAATGCTTTAAGTATCATGCCACAACATTAATATACTTGTGAGGAGGGATTAGTAATTTATTAGTGTATATTTTAAGACCACACAGACTTCATGGGTTCTAAATTTTCAAAGGAACTAAACCTTGGGAGGATTATGGCTCATTAATCTGTCCTTTTAAAGGTATCTGGGGTTGGGGAGGAAATGAGAGTTATAGTTCAGTAACCCTCTAGCTATCCTTTCAGATTGCAGAGAATTATGAATGATGATGCAGTATGGAAGAGAAGAATAACAGGAGCAGCACGATCCTATGGATAGGATACTAGACTGAGACTCTAGAGATCTGGTTCTTTTCCTGGCTTTCCCACTGATGTGCCGTGCGACCTTGAGCAAGACACTTACAGTAAACGAGAGGTCCCCAAACTGTGGGATGCACCCCCCTAGAAGGGAATGGAGGAAAGTTCAGGGGCGCAGCTGGGGCCAGGGAAGGAGCGCCACCCACCAGCTCTGCTCCTGACCTTGGCCCTGGCTGCTGGCCCCTTTACCCCTGTCCACGTCCGCCCCCTCTCCCCCCAGAGCCGAAGCCCTGCTCCCAGTCCCGGCTTGGGGGAGTGGGGGGTGGAAAGGGATAAGGGGGGGCCTGAAGTAAAATGTTGGGGAACACTGCAGTAAACTTTCTACATTTCAGTTTCTTCACTTGTAAAATTGGAATAACAATGCTTTCTCATTTTTTGTAAGATACTTTAAAATCAACAGATGAAAAGAATTGTATAAATGTGAAGTATTGTTATTTTTAAAAAGCCAGGTGGGGGGCAGAGAAGAACAGATAGCACACAATGCTGTTTCTTTTGCTAAGAAACCAATTCTGAATCTCTTCTTCACTTTAGCAGCCTCTGTGTGGCAGGGACTTTAAATGCAGGTGTTAATATACTTTTATTAGTCCTTTTTTCGCATTTGTCATTTCAGATTTCTTTATATAACTTGCATCCTTCGTATACTATTTGTCTGGCTTCATATGTCATGTATAGTTGATCACATGATTTATACAGCCTAGCATCTAATCTCTGTCTGAGATTTGATCATTTCAAGGATCATAAATGAGTTGTAAGACTATCTTTATTGGATGAAAATATTACATATATAAATTACATATATATAAATAAAACAAAAGTATGGGCCATCAAAATGGTATCATCTGGGTTGAGTATTGCAAAAACCATTAGATCCATTCCTGGTTTTGTAACTCGCATTTGCTGCATGGGGAAAAATGCCATACTAGATTAATTACAGGCACCAGCAATCTGCTTGAGTGAGCTCTTTAACTAATCCTGTTTCTCCTTTGTACAATAGTGTCTTAAAGGTGAAAGACTCCCTCAGTTTGTTGAAGAAGCATGTTTCTACCTAGCATATTTAGTCATTTCACTGTATACAGTATATGAGATCAGTCATAAAGAAAATTCTGTATCTCTTATCGACTCTGTTAACAGGAGCAGACCAAACTGACATAAGTGGATTATACTAAATGCTGAATCTTAAGGTAAAAAGATAGCGGGGACCCAGAAGAGCAAAACTAGAGATCAAAATAGAGAATCAGAGAGATCTGATAAGAGAGGGCTTCGGAGCAGAAAAGAGGAGGAGAGAAAAAGCATACAGAGTGCAAAGAGAAGCAGAAATTACCAAGCCACAGCCATTCAGAGTAAAGATGTACATTTGTAGCGCTAAGCTTTGAGGTGCTGATATTTTAATGTGTTATTTCAAGTATTCAATATAAAACATTAAATTAGGAAATATTTTACTTAACGTGTATATTTTCTGATTAAAACACTATTTTCTAAAGAAAATATTTTCTTTACATTCAACATTTATTTAGAAACCCTGCATACTATCTATGCATGCTTTCTTTCCACAGAAAACACTGTAAATTAGAGCAGTGATAGGAATAACATTATGAGTAAACAAAGATCCACGTGCAATATGAGACCCATTAAAGTCATATCTGGTCTATCACTTTCCAAGCATTCAGTGAACATAAATCTTGTATGTGTAAAAATGGAAATTTTTGTCCATGAGAAAAAAACACATTACTATAACTACCTTTGAGTCTCAAGAGGCTAATTCCTGTCTTTCTGAGTTTTAATAAAGTGTCACACACAAACCTGATGTTGATGTAGTAGTTTCCCCTTGAAATAACCCCATCAATTTAACACACAACGTTACTGATAGAAGTGTACTTACTGAAACTGGTGACAGACTTGAAATGGCAGATGTTTCACTGCATCTAAATAATGCTGCTCATCTTGTAAAATGTACATTACCATTTTGATGAATACACCATTACTGTAAAATAATTTTCAAATAGGAATACCTGAAGTTTTCTGAAGTGCTTCTTACCATAGCATCTAAGCATTCAATGAGGTGAATAGGATCTGCATGATGATGTCCAAAGTGGACATTAGTTTCCTTTTACCCTTTCCAAGTTCCAGGAAGTGGTGGTAGTTTTTTTTTTTTTGTTTATTTGTATGAACAGTAGCTATAGTGGAATGATTTAGGGGAAAAAAAGTAGGTAGTGTAGCTAGCTCCACAATTGTTGAAACTTTGGCTTAGTCTAATATACTCTAATGGATCATTCAACAATCAACCCCTCTTGATTGAGACTTGTTTATCTCTGGCTTCCATGTGCTGTGTCTTGGGATTTGTTAGCTGTATTGTCTCAGAGGGGGAATAATTGTACTGTCAGATCATGGATAGAGAGGATGTCTGGGAAGCTATCTATTGGTGATTCTGAAGAGCCATACCAAAGTCTTGAACTGGCACTAGAACAAAACTGAGAGCCAGTGAGTGCGGTGTTTAGAGAAGAGGGGTGATGCTGCTCAGAGCTCTGCAAGGGACTGTGCTTCCTGGTGCATAATTCCTTCCGGAGTTGCTCCAGGAGCAGTGCAGCTTTGTTTTCACCCCCACAGTTGAAGGCAGTAGCTAGGTGGCACAATCGGGCCCTAAAAGTGGTACTTTTAGAATGATGGTAATCCTTTACTGGTCAGTGCTGATCAATCCCGTGTTGTCACAATTTCAGAAACAGTAGTGTTCTTCCAAGAGTGACTGATTTCTCAGATGTGATGACTACTGGTGTAAAAATAGTTTAGGATGTTCAAAATACTTGACTTGACTCTCAGACATTAAAACTTCCTTACGTTTGGTGATTTCTTATTATTTCAAACACATATGCTACAATAAAACCTCACTAATTTGCACTAATGACTGGAAGACCCATTGTGGCTTGTATTTTGAGAATCAGTAAATAAAAAAAAAAACATGATCAAACAAGCAAACCTCATTGCAAACTACGGACTTTGTAAATGCTGATCTTAACAATATGGAGGAATCAGTGTAATAAGACACTTCTTTCCATGCAGGTGCTAAACACTTCATCTCCAAAGGAATCTCAGATGATTTTGGAAGGGGAAAATATGAGAAAAAAATAGAAACTAAATCTCCCATATGACAATGCACAGAGCTGTCACTAGGCTAGGCCTCCCTTACATTCCTGAGAAGAATAAACCTCTAAGAAACACCCAGGTAGACCGTCACACCAAAAAATAAAATTCCCTTGGTAGTGAAGGCAAAATTATTTTCCAGTTGCACCATATTATATCTATTTAGCTATATATCTGGCCCCATTCACTATTGTATCTGAGTTCCTCATAATCTTTTATGTATTTATCTTCACAACACTTCTGTGACTTAGGGAAGTACTACTATCCTCATTTTAAAGATGAGGAACTGAGAATAATTTGCCAAGATAATACAGGAAGTCTGTGGCAGAACAAGAAATTGAACCTAGGTCTTCTGAGTCCTTGGTCAATGCCCTAACCAGTTGCTGGTGTTCAATTTGTACTATAAACAGACTTGCAGCTTCTTCATCTTTTTTTGTGGGGAGGGGCGAGGGGAGAGGGCCTTGTGTGAAGCAGACTAGTTTTGTAAAGTAATTTTGTAAGGCAAATAGAGAAAGATACTAAAATAAATGTGACTGCTTCATTGCTTTCCTTTCTTCAGAGGAAATGAAAATCAATTCAATCATACAGAATCAGTTTCATTTTGATCCATCATGAGAAAGCAATATAACCAATTAAGCAATGTTGATTCATTAATACCACTTTAACTTATTAGGATAATTAAACTTCATTTTATTAATGTATTTTTAAAGAATTAAAAAACCATGTTTCACATGGTTATATAAATAGCATTCCTAGACATTCTGGACTTGGCTGTCCTCTCAATTTAATCTCATTTACAACATAAACTGTGAACACAAAAATTGTGTTATACTTGATAATTTTATAATAATTTTCATCCTTGAATCTCAGAGTGCTTTCCAAAAATGGACATGCATAGTTACAACTAATTTACAATTAAGCTAAAAGGGAAAAAACCCACTAACTTGGTCTTAACGTAGCCCCCATCATTGTTGAATCTAAGCACCAATCAGCACAATGATAAATCAAATCCTCACATTTCTGGCTAGTGAAGTCCAGTGGAATAGCAGTGAGTCCTTTGCTGATGTAGACTGTAAGGCTAAGTAATAGTTGTTTTAATGGAAGCATCTGTTTGGCTTCTGCACAGAAAGCCATCTCATCACACTGACAATCTATCCAACTATTAACCAGGGTCTAGTCTTCCATTTTTGTTCAGGTTTATGGAAAAGGGCAAGCTGACTTAGATTTCATCCTGAAAAGACTGAGGTGATCATGAAGGGTCAGAGAAAGAACAAAAAATGTTGTTGGAGGTTATCTCTGTCTCTCATTAAGATTGTTCTGCCATCATTTGTAAGTTAAGGTCAGGTTTGCTATTTGCTTTTAGATCACCAAAAAGCAGAAGTGAGCAAAACTGCTTTTCTCCATCTGGCCAGGATATTGTGTGAATTTTTTTTAAGAATGCAAACCTTGCTGTCATGATCTGTGCTTTTGTCATGTACGTGGGGTTCCATCTTGAACATGTAGCTTCCCTATGGAGAACAACCAGAGACTGGCAGAAGGGACTGCAGTTTAACATGGACTGCACATACCGAACCAATACCAACATCCAGGCCTCTTTCTCATCAACTTAAGTACAATTAGATCTGACAAGTGGTTAGACAACTAAATCAAAAATACATATAAACTCAAAAGTACAATAGGACCAGCCCTGAATGGAGAATTTGCTCGTAAGTTTAAGATAATGAAAAACTTGTATTTATATTCCTCTTTTATTTATAACTCTTGGCACTTAAGTGGATTTTATGTGGTTTTCCTTTCTGCTGGAACCATTAGTTGCAAGCTAGAATTAAGAGTAGAACATTCTTTTCTGCACTAACTAAATACAGGAATATGTGCATTGGTCTTTTCCTTTCACTAAATTAATGTTATTTTTAAAGAAAAAGAAATCTCCTGTAAATTATTTTGTTACCACTATCAAAATTATCAGACATTTCTTTGGCTTCTGGGATGCAATCAGACAATCTGTCCAACTGCTCATGTGCAATTGTGTTATCTGGAATAAATGTACTACACTTTACAAAAGATATGAATAGTTCAAATATTATATTTTTTCATATTCTGTAAAAAGAGGATTCAACTCCTGTAAACCAGAAACAACCTTATATTCAAAGAATTATAGAAATAGATACTAATATTTGTCATACATTGCTGCACCCCAGGTATTTGTTCATACAGTATAAAGGTTTTTCAGTATTCTGCCTGTCAAATATGCTGTCTATCTGAGAAAAATATGCATTACTACATCATAGTACAACGAACAGTGTAATTTTAACAGTGAGGTCAATAAATCCTGTAAATTCTTTTTTCTTTTATGGTTTTGCATCTTTGGCATACCAGTCACTGCAGACATGACAAAGTATTACATTGAGAAGTTAGGGGTTTCTGCTAGATATTCTTTTATGTCATTTGCTTTGTTTGCTCAACACATTTTCTCTAGATTTCAGCCCCAAGGCATCGTGCCCGACACCAACACAAGAAATTATGCAAATTAACGATAATATTGATTTGTCTGTGCAAAGCAACATTTATCAGTGAGATAAATAGCTAAATAAATAAATAAAGCTAAACATAAAGTAATGTTGGTATAAAGTGTCTAACATTCAAGAAATGTAATCAATAACCGAGTGAAAAAAAACTATTTAAGAAAAAAAAAAAAAACCTCCGAAGAAGTTGAGGATCTATGTTTTCTTGTAAACACACACATTTTTACACTTGAAGCAAGATAATAATTGTATTCCAAAAGCCCATGGTTGTCCTGCTTGCTCTTTCAAAGCTTTATTATTATGGGTTTTAGTAAATTGTAGGAATCTTTACTGATTTATACAGGATGCAGAGGATTTGTGTCACTAAAAATTGGGCCAGGCACTCAGACAATCATTTCACATTGTGATTTCTGTAGTGTACTTTACAAATGCACATCATTTATTTGCCTGAAATTTATAATAAGCTTAATGTCTAAGACAGGATTCGTCTGCTTCTCTTCAAGCCAGAGGAAGGATGTTTTCATATTAGCTTCAAAGCAAGGATTCAGTTAATTGCTTCACTTTTCAGTTTGAGGTAGGGCTAATTTTTTAATCCATTGCTGCTACACTGGGTCTTTTCTATCAAGTGGACATATTTTAATTATAAACACGGTACAAAAATAAAGAAAAAATGTTTACTTTAATGTTAACAATTGTTTGTCTGGATTCCGCAACATAGTGACACATTATGAAGTGATGTGAAGAATAGGGTGGCATTATCTATTTAGAACATTGGACCCAGAGCTATTTTTTCACAGACAAGTGAAGATTAAGGACATTGAGAACTATATCCCTCTTTACCTAGTATCATAGTGTGTCACATTCTTCACAAAAACACTACTGAAAGGACTACTAAGACTACTGGGACACATTTAATTACCCACAAGACAAAATGCTAAAGTAATGTCTCAACTATTGCACACCTACAAAATGAAGGTGAGTCTAGAGAAGACATACATTTAAATCATCTGTTGTGCATTGATTTTGTGAAAAAGTAAAAATATCTGAGTAGATGTGGACAGAGTGTTGGTAACAATGGAAGAGGGTAACAAAGAACCACAATAAAGAATTGTGAAACTGTTCTGGAGATTTGGATTCATATGCCACTTGTGTCATAAGTGATGTGTTTGGCTGCATAATCCTGATTCTCAGTAGACGTTTACACAAACAAGTTGTTGTTATAATTTGTCACAATTTGACTTGAATGACAATCTCCATGCAAGAGCTGATTAGAATTAATGTGGAATAGGAGGTATGTAGCAGCGTACAATGAAGCTGCATTAGCTGCATTGCCTTAAACAGGATAGCATGAGGGTGACTATCTGTTCTGGCTCCTGCACTGGTATTCAAGAAGGGCTGTGCATAGAAGGGCTCCCAGTCCACTTTCTGTCTGTGTGCACTTACTGATCTTCATTGTAGTTCCTAAATTTGGATGAATACAAGAACTGAGTGCGACTAGCTCTGCTAGGCACCCTATAAATGGAAGAGAAGGTAGGGCAAAAGACAGGACCATGAACTTATCATCCATCCTTACGAACCATCATAGCTGGCTGTCCGTGGAGGTAGGCACATGCTGCACATCCTTAAGAGGATAGCAGGACTGTCTGTACTCTTTCTGAGTGCCAGAGAGCTCTGAAAAAACATGATCCATCAGGCAGAGAAGCTGCAGCTACTGTTGTTAGGGTAGTGCTGCTACTCCATGGAACAGTGTGAAATGCATAATCTTGCTCCAAGTAAATACCAATTATTAAAGAACATTAGAGAAGTTTATTGACTGTGTTTGTTAACTATGGGCCATTAGTGCCAGGAGTTACAAATTCACTAGAGTAAATGGGATCAGCCCTATACCAGCAAGAGTTCACCCCTAGTTGAGGACATGAGGTGATGTCCAGGAATTGCACTAAATCAGCTCATCTTCTTGGTGCTCTGGCCAAAGCCTAACCAGCAACAACTACCTTTAGGGCAGCATGGGCAGGATGTAAACTCTCTGATAGAGTGTGAGTTACAGGCACATAACACTGCTGCAATCACCTTCTACAAACAGGGACATGATGGAAGCAGATATAACCAAGGGGCAAATCAAGTCCATAATTTGAATTATAGTTAACCTTCATTAAATACTTAGTTATAATTAATTGGCATGTAATTAACATAAACATCTTATTAAATTTTAGAATACATCACCAGTGGGTGCAATGAATGAATACCAAGCAATTAATAAATATTTTTTTTTCAACTAGTTCTTTACAACTAGTTACCAATTATGCAACAATGCCCGTTAATAAACTATTTAAAACATATAGTTACTAAAATCAACTAGTATTTCCATTTAATAGATTTAACTATTTTCTTAACACAAAGTTACTTATTTGAGATATGTAGTTAAAAATCTGATCAAGATCCATGACTAGCTCTCATGAAGATACTCCTCATACATTTTTATCCCCTGACACTCAGGAAGGTTAAAAGAATATAACACTGCACATGTAACACCTGCACTTCATTTCTGAGCACTTGAACATTTGGAAAACATTCATGCTTTTAATATTTTAATAGACAGTGAGCAATCACAGCTTTTGACATGGTGTTTGCATAATACAGACACAGAACTCTTATGTTTAAAAAAAATTCAGTTGAAAGGTTTAGCTCCCCAAAACTACTTGTGGAAAATTAACATGAAACAAACTTGAATTTCACTTCTCTCCATAGGTCAGCAGGAACATAGTGTCTGCATACATATAAGCAGCTAAAGTATTTGGTTGGCACATCCCTAATGAAGGTCTGCCACTTCTGTACTTGTGTGATTAATAAGGTCTGAGAACCTTGCATGAATAGTAAAATAGAATTATCATTTTGTCCAAGTTTATACAACAGAATAATATGAATTCCTTGTTTTTAAAGAAAACAAAGCGTAGAGAGCACATTTCATGTTTCATGAATATTCCTAATAGTTTACTATACAATAAGATATATGTTACTGACACAATAGCATTCTTCTTAAGAACATATATGTTGTAAACCAAACTGTTAACCACATAGTCATTTCCATTTCATTATTAAGGAATCATACTGTACCTTGGCATGCAATTCCAAAGACAGGAGATGCTAAATATAATGTTAATTTGAAGAGTTCTGTCCCAAATGATTAAGTTTAAAAATCAATCTGAGGCTCAAAATCTTAAGGTAGACATCAAAATCATCAGATAGTTTTATTTAAAAAAAAAACATTTACTTTTCATTAGAAATCTCACGTATTCTAGTACTTTCGGGTTCGTTATAGTTGGTGGATGATGAATAAATATGGAATAGTTATTTGGCCCTTCTAATATTAATCCTAATAGAAACATATAACACTGAGAAATGTAGAAATGAAAAACAAAGCAACAATATAAATTGAGAGAACTTTTCTGACCATCCATAAATAAATAAATAAATAAATACATGCATAAATATATGCATGCATACATACATAAAGTTGGCTTCAGTTTTAAGTGAAGATTCAGGTGAGATTACATTTTATCTAGGTTAGTTTGCTCACAACCACACAAAATGTGATACAAAATGACTTCCAAAGTCATATAATCAATAGTTGCTAACCTTAGTAGATTCTGTTACAATATTTGATTTATTAGTTTTGTTTGTAGGGCTGTACTGGCAGGAAGATTTTGGTTCCCATGAATGAAAATTAAACACATTTATTTTATTTATTTTAAATCAGAAAAACTGATGGCCTAAATCAGAAGAGGAGAAAATAGTCAGCTAAAATATGTCACTTAATCTGTGATTAAACATATTTACCTTGACAAGCTGGGACTGGTGCATCCCAGGCATGATATCCATATGGAGATTTCCTGCATACAGCAGTACTTTTCCCAACAAGCCTAAATCCTCGATCACAAGCCCAGCGAACCATACTGTTGAGCTGTCCACCTGTCTGACTGACAATGAATCCATGTGGAGGGGACTCAGGAGTACTACAATAAAGAGCTTTGGGAAAAACAAAAAACAAAACAATGTTTCCCCCTCTGTTAATGTTCGGTACTAACGCTACCTGAATTCTTTGAGAACTTGCCTGTGTAAGGACTGAGAAAAGACATTAAGATAGTGATTCTGGCACCCTTATCTAGATTCAGTAGTGCGTTATTCAGAAAGTAAAAGTGGTGGAATAAGGCCTAATAAGGACTTCAGGATTTGGTTCCCAGATGGCAAATGTGAAATCAAGACGCATCAGCACAACTATTATTATAACAACTTCTCTGTTGAACAAGGTACAACATAGTATTTTTGTTCCTTGATAGCTTAAAGAAACTAAATTGCTACTATGAAAAATGCCTTTAATAAATCAAAACCAACAAGTGTATCGGCTAAGGATTTTCTTTTTCAGGTTATTGTATTTTTTTTGTTCACAACAAAAATTATTTCTACAAATGTCAACCATGTATGAACTAAAAGTGAATTATTAAAAATTACAGTACCACAATCTTTATTGTACTTCTGAGTGCCCCAATTAACCTGCATCAGTTACTTTGCAGCTGCATTTTTCTCTCTTTGAAATTCCCCAGAAATCCTAGAGGACATGCAAAATGTTGAAGATAGGGAAAGCATCTCTACAGATCTTTATAAGTGTGAGTAGAGATAATAAGGTTAGAAATAAAGTTTTAATAATCTGATAGGATGTTGGCCCAGATTCTTAAATATATTTAGGTGGTTAACTTCCAGTGGGAGTTATATATCATTCTTATACATTTTTCATTTGCTTGGTTTACCTTATGAGAGGAGACTCAAAGAGCTTAGCTTGTTTAGCCTAACCAAAAGAGTGTTGAGGGGAGATATAATTGCTCTCTATAAATACAGCAGAGGGATTAATACCAGGCAGGGAGATGAGTTGACTATGTGGACACAAGAACAAACACTGGTCATCAAGTTTAGGCTTGATATTAGACAAAGCTTTCTAACCATCAAAGGAGTGAAATTCTGGAACAGCCTTCCAAGGGGAGCAGTGGAGGCAACAAACCTAACTGGCTTCAAGACTGAGCTTGTTTTGTTTGGGGGACCGTGTGCTGAGCATAGCAGACTGTTAGGAAAGGTCAAGAGCTTCTTAACGATGCTTTGATCCCTATGACCTTTAGCACCCAACAACCCTTAACCTGAGGGCTGGCTACTCAAGAAGACTAAGCCCACTCCTAAGCAACCAGAGGAGCTAGAGTACAGTAGCAGCTAACAAGAGTTTTCCGAGGGAGTTTAGAGGGGAAATATGCGGGATGGGGACTAAATACACTTAACATTCTTTAAACTTAAGGCAATAAACACCCCTCTCTCAATAAAAAAACAATACAACAGAGGAAAGAGCTTCAGGACTAAAATGAGAATGCAGGTAGAAGTCCAGCAACAGAGTGGGGGCTATCCAATTTATTGCATTCAATGCAGCATGTATGATTACCTACCCTATGGGCATGTGGTGTATGTGTGCATTCGGTGCCAGGACTCCTGGATCTGAAAGACTGTGTACAGGCTTTGGAGACCAGAGTGGCTGAACTGGAGGAACTAAGGGAGACAGAGGTACATGGAGGAGATTTTACAGGACACAGTAGAACAGTCCCAACCTTGGTCTTACAGCCTCTGTGCTGTAGAGGAGGATGAAAATCTCAGGGACGGAATACATCAAACTGGGTTCAACTAATTTGATACTTACTTATCAGAAAGTGGTAGCAATAGTTACCATATTTGGGGTATGACCATCATATATAGGCAAGTTCACAATTGTTCCTCTTTCCCCACAATATTTTAAGGTATTGTGCAGCACTTGGTTGGCAGTTGAATGGAGTTGTATGCAGCTGTAATGCAATACTTGACCCTAGGTTTCAACTAGTTTTCTATTCTGAGCAGCAGGAATTCTTTATGTTGAATATTTGTCATACCATTCTAAATGAGACATATTTTATAAAGATATTTTATACAGAATCAGTTATCTGGTTCAAATATAAAAGAGATCCGATTTTCTTTTCCGTTTTAGAAGCTTAGTGTCTAATAAAGTAGCTCACATTATCCTTGTACATACATAAATACATTCCATACATTCCATATTGAAGTTTTAAGCAGATAGAAAACAACACATTTGATTTACATACCTATGTATCTTATCCTGAAACCTCTTTTGTTGGTGCCATGATCTGCTGACCACCGGAGAAACACTTCATGGCCATTACTGGATATATTTAAAGAGGATGAGAAATCCCCACTTAGGGAAATAAGCAATGGGCTATGACTATTTGGTCCTTGATACAGGAGGAGAAAAAAATGAAAATATAAAGATTAAAATTAAACATGTACAAAATGTTCCTTGAGTAATGGTAAATGAAATAGATTTAACAGTGGAATTTACATTAACCACATGCTACGTATTATTGAATAGATCATAAAAGATAATTAAATATTATATATATATATATACACACACACAGTCATACTGATTAGTAATGCAATACAATCTGGAAAAGAAATGCAATCTAATGTCACTACTTATACTAACAAACTCAAGTAATGACTTATTTCGACAAAAAAGAGTATTTCTATTATATGTCTAAATGGCAGGGAGTGGGGCAGGGGTGACAAGGCATAAATATAAAAGCATCCAAGTTGTATATCCTGTAGTTACCATCAAACACCTCAAGTATATCAAATTCCTTTTCTGTCTGGAAGAATTCAAAGAACATGCTGATATTATAACCCTTTTCCACAGTAATGGTCCAAGCGCACATTTGGAGGTTTGGGTAGCTGTCTGGGTAGCCTGGGCTCAGTATGACTCCTGTTGAATCCAGACGCATTTCATTGGCTGGGCAGAGCACTATGAAACACAGAGATTATTTCAAAAACTCTAATTACCATTATACATATAATTTTGTATGACTTACATTTTTTTCTAAGTTAAAGAAAAGAGCTGCATTACTCACTTTATTTCTATGAATATGGAACAAGAACACTTAATTAAGGGATAGTAGACAAAGTTTGTGTTAGCCAGCATTTCCTACAATAAATTATGTTATGGAAAATAAACACACTAAGACTGAGAAATCACTGACTAATGGGTTTTACTCTCCTTACATTATCTGGAAGACCCTTTGTTCTTTCAGACTGCACATTAAGTGAGCCAGGCTGAATTGTTCAGATAGTAAACCACAGCTTTTATTCCTTTCCTTAAATAATAATAATGATGATGGAAGATAAAATCTCATGTGAACCAAGTTTAAGGAATCAGTTGTGGTCTCTGATTATTAGGCTGTAAATAGCAATAAATCACTCTATTAGTTTATTAGAAGCATATAGTTATTAATTTTAAAAATGTTTGTTTTGGTGAGTATATACCATACTCATACATTCAGTATGGCAAAATACATTGTTTCTGGTATTTGGTCTTACATTTAACTTTGTCCAGTGTTACTACTCCTAGATTTCTCATTGCCTCTACCTGCTGTAAGAATGACTTGAAATCACTGTCATGCCACTTTATAGACCTCATATATCATATAGTGCCACTTCTAAGCTTAAATGTCTCTCTTAAATGTCCACTACCAAGTGGAAAAGTAGAGAAGAAGTATTTTCTACTGGGTGAGACCTAAGACTGACAATCAAGAAATCCTTCAAATGAGGATAATGAGTCCATGCAACGAGCCCTTCCTTATAAAACAGGGTTTAAAATTGAGGAGGGAAAGTTAAAATAAGTTCTGCCATTTACTTAAATGGTATCAATAACAGAACAGAGGTTTGTTAAACCACATTATTCTTCTGTCCCTAATAAATATATAACTGATAAAGATGCCATGAGATGGATTCATTATGCATACATAATCATCTATCCCCTTAAGTCACAGTTTTTATCTTCTTAAAAGATGTGTACACTAGTGATATTTAAATGTGCATTTGGTTCCAGTGTGGAAAAAGTTCAAAAAATTCTGAATTTTCCTCCCTTCTTACTCAAAGACAGGTTGTTTCCTGGATGAATGAATGTCAGTCAACTGCAGAAAAAAATTAAAGAAATGCAGCCTGAAAGTCTCAAGTTCTCCACTGCTGTCAGCTCTGTTCTTGAAGTCAGCCAAGGAAAAGAAGATAGATATTATGAATTTGCATTAACCTCCAGGCAACCGTAACTCTGAGTTAACCCTTTTTGTCAGTGAATCTATGTTTTTTCCCCTTATATTTTTAATGTACCCATTTTTTTTCCTTTTCTTCTTCCTCTTTCTTCTTCATGGTATAAGAGTCAATGACCTACAGATCACACACATCTGAGGGCTGTTAACAGGATGCTTAAAGTTTGGCACTTAAATTCATACTAAGGCACCTAAATAAAAGAGGCCCAGTGAACGCAATTCCCAATGAAGTAAATGGGAGCTGCGGATGCTCAGCATCACTGAAAATCAGGCCACTTATTTGGGTGACCATGTGTGACTTTAGGTACCTAACCTTTGGCAGTCACATTTGAAAACTGTGGCTTAAGAGTTTTACATAAAGTCACACAAGTCAGTGGCAGAGTCAGGAATAGAACTTGGGCCTCCTGGCTCTCAGGCCAACAGCTGAGAAGGAGAAAGGAAATGGAGAAGGGTAGGCTGAGGATAATACATCAGTGAAGCAGAGGAAGATGATATGCATATATATGAGCCAGTGTAGGCCAGTGTACATTTACTGATCTAAGGGAAGGGGGGAAAGGATTGGGAAATACTACTCCAATTGATGCATATTAGAGGAAAACACACACCTCTTAGGCAGATCATATCTGGCCAGTTTTACTCAGTGGTTCTCCAGCTTTTGTATTGGTGGCCCCTTTCACACAGCAAGCCTCTGAGTACGATCCCCGCCCCTTATAAATTAAACACTAATATAAATGCTGGAGGCGAAACAGAGTTTGGGGATGAAGGCTGACAGCTCGGAAGCCCAATGTAATAACCTCACGACCCCCTGAGGGGTCACAACCCCGCGTTTGAGAATCCCTGATTTACTGAAGGAATATCGGGCTCATAGAAAACATCCTCAAGCCACGCACCAAAGGGCCAGCTTCCTCCAGGAAACAAACAACTTCCTCCACAAACTGCAACATCAACAGCCTCCCTCAGAACACCATCCTTACCACCAGAGATATCACTTTCTCTATACACCAACATCCCTCACAATGATGGACTCCCTGTTTCAAATATTTACAAGACTATGGATTACCCTCAAATATCCAGACCAAACACATTGCAAAACTTATTCATCCTCATCCATAACAATTTTACATTCAATAACAAACACTTTGTCCAAACCATGAGAACAGCCATGGGTACTAGGATGGCTCCCCAATACACCAGCCTCCCCAATACACTAACCACAGATTCCGTGACTTTCCAGGACTTTCATGACTTCCAAAGCTGCAGCAGCCAGTGTGGCAGACCCCAGGGCCGCTCCAGCAGCTGGGGCGGTCCAGGGGCCAGCCACACTGGTCGCTGTTGGGGCAGCCCCAAGGCCAGCCGCATTGTGATGTACCGCATCCAATGCATTAAATGCCCCAATACCAGTTATGTGGGTGGAACTATACAATAATGAAGCTCTCGAATGAACATTCATAAGAAATTGGTAAAAGACAAAAGCACCATATCATCCATGTATGAACAGTTTTCACAAAGCAATCACTCTAAACATGACCTATCAGTCCTCATCCTAAAAGGAAACCTGCGTGACACTTTCAAAAGACAAATCTGGAACCTTAAATTCATAACTTTTCTAGACACTACAAATCACGTACTTAATAGAGATACTGGATGTATGGCTCCTTACAACAATCTGTAATCCACTAACAACCCCTCACCAGCTGTTTCCCACCCACCCCCTTCCTTTCTATGACTGGAGGGATGTTAATAGGCCACTTCACCTGAATGATCCCTTGAAATATGCAAAAAGAACAGGAGTACTTGTGGAACCTTAGAGACTAACAAATTTATTAGAGCATAAGCTTTCGTGGACAACAGCCCACTTCTTCGGATGCATATAGAGTTTCACGGCCACAAGTACTCCTGTTCTTTTTGCGGATACAGACTAACATGGCTACTACTTTGAAATATGCGTTAACTGCTTGTTCTAAACAATCTGTTCAAACTTTGTATTTAGCAGTGACATTTTAAGTTAGTTTCCCAGACCTGAAGAAGAGCTCTGTATAACCTCGAAAGCTTCTCTCTCTCTCTCACCAAAAGAAGTTGGATCAACTAAAAGATATTACCTCACCTACCTTGTCTCTGTAATATCCTGGGGCCAATAGGGCTACAACAATACTGCATTGACCAGTATAGTATACGATGATGACATTACATCCAGAGCTGTCCTTAGGCATAGGCAGCATACAGGGCTGTGAAGGACACCGGAAAATGTGGGGCACCCCTGGGTCTTAGTGTCCACCCACCCGCCTCTTCCTATCCCTGTTCTGACCCTTCCTGCAGGCTCCCACAGCTAGCTGCTGCAGCCTGTTGACTCTTACTCTGGAGGGGATCTAGTAACTTAAAAGTGAAAAAGCCTTCCAGCCTGCCAGACCTATTAGCACAACACTGAAACTGTTAAAGAGCCATACAAGTGGTAATGAAGCCATTTAACAGGCATTTGCCAAACCCTAGGTATATACTGTCAGTTTCTGAATTTACAGACAAAAACAGTTGTGCATTACTGTAGTGCTTGGATCTTCAGACATATAGTTTTTTAAATAAATCCTTCAAAAGACCACTCTTATCTAAAATACACATTTTAATTTTAATTACTATAGTACAAAAAAACTTGCTTCCAAAATCTTCCTGTCCTTTCTGTCCATCCCTTTCTCCCTTCATCCGCCTGTTGAAGAGCGGCTAGCCCTTAAAGGGAAAACACCCCTTTCCTTCCAGATAGCTAGACAAACGAGTTTCCCGTTCTTTACTTCTGACTATTTGATGAACTAGTTTTAAGAGAACCCTCCAGCAAAGTCAGTACTTTAGTAAGATATAAAATCCTTTGTTATGCCTAAAATCTTTGGAAACATATTTTTTAAAGTTGGTGAAATTTCATAAACATGTCTGTTGTTATGGAGATCACACAAAGTACAGTATATACTCATTCATTAGCCCGTTCATTTATAAGCCGACCACCCAAAATGGATAGGTAAAAATAGCAAAAACTGTATGACCCTTAATAAGCCGGCCCTAGATTTCAGGGTTTGGAAAACTTTGGCTCCCAGCCTGTCAGAGTAAGCCACTGGTAGGTCGGGACTTTTTGTTTACTTGGAGCGTCTGGAGGCATGGATCCCCTCAGCTCCCTGTGGCAGCAGTTCGTCGTTCCCAGCCAATGGGAACTGCAAGAAATGGCGTGGGCCGAGGGATGTGCGGGCCACCGCTTCCTGCCGCCCCCATTTGCCTGGAGTAGCCAGTGGGAGCCGTGATCGGCCGAACATGCGGACGTGGCAGGTAAACAAATCTTACTCTGGCGACCCGCGTATTAGATATTCAATTCAATGATTCCATAGAGTTTTAAATCATCAAATTTTGATGTAGACCCGTTTATACGCTGACCCCCGCTCTTTGATGCGTCACTTTTTTAACAAAAATATTCGGCTTATGAATGAGTATAGACAGTAAATTAGTGTTCCCTTTTTCTAAAAGCAATTAACATTGTTATGAACACACTAAACCTCTGTGACTGATTAATTTAAAATAATGTCTTTGTTTCAGTGAGTTAAATATGCAGTATTCTGGAATGATTACTTTATGAAGGCTCAATAGTACATTTAAAATATAAAATCAGCTTAGAAATCCTGATTAAGAAAATGTAAAATGGAGAAGAGCTGCATCATGTATTCCATAATATTTAATGCTGTATTCATCAGGACAGCTGACTTGCCCTTACTAGGAAGTTTTTGCAAATAATTCTCTGACAAACTTCAGGGTATATCAAAATACCTGTGACTGACATTTTTTATTCCTAAATTTAGTGCTTTTAATTAGGTACCTTCTGCATGTCCAGTCTTCACCTTCTGGCATGCAGTGAAAAACATGCTCCATTTTCATTCATTCAAAAGCCACTCTTCTGCAATTTCTTTCTAATGTCATTTGCTTCATTTGGGTTCAGGGATTTAGCTGGCAGGGGGTGAGCAGGGAGGGCGAGGGAAGAGAGAAAGGAAACAATGGGGAGGGGTGGGGCTTGGGCAGAATTGGGGCGGGGCCTGGGGCAGAGCAGGGGTGGAGTATGGGTGGGGCCAAAGGAAGAAGAGATGGGCTGGGGAACTAGCTTCCCCAAGCGGCAGCTTCACCCACCACCTATGACAGCAGGTAAGAGCTGGTCAGCTCCTGCACACTCAGCACACATTGCAATCTCCTTAGGCAGGGGTCATATTCACAGAACCAAATATGCTGGTGCTGCACATTCTGTGTGAGGGAGAGGGTACGGGGGTCCCTGCGAGGAACTGTGACTCTCTGCCATCGTGAGGCAAGCCGGATGGCTCGGTATCCTTGCTACCTCATTCCCTCCCTCCCCCCCGACCACACATAAGTGCAAACCATTTTTTTCCAAACAAGCCTAAAACATCAGAAGCTCAGCAAACCACACTGTTGAGCTGTCCACCTGTCTGACTGAAAATGAATCCATGTGGAGGAGACTGGAGCACTACAATAAAAAACTTTAAAACAAAAACAAATTTTAAAACAAATAACCAAATGTTAAATTTTGGTAATCAAATCTGAGGCTCTTATTCAGTTTCTACACAAACTCTATCTGATTTTTCCCCTAGATTGCCTCCTAATGGAGCATTTTACTGACACCTGTATATTTATTGCAACCAATATATTTATAGTAGGTCTGTTGATTAATCGCAGTTAACTCACTCAATTAACTAAAAAAAAATTAATCATGATTAAAAAAAATTAATCGTGATTAATCACAGTTTTAATCACACTATTAAACAATAGAATAACAATTGAAATTTATTAAATATTTTGGATGTTTTTCTACATTTTCAAATATATCAATTTCAATTACAACCGCATATAAGTGTACAGTGCTCTCTTTAGATTATTTTTATTACAAATATTTGCACTGTAAAATGATAAAAAATAGTATTTTTAAATTCACCTCTTACAAGTACCATACTGCAACATCTTTATCATGAAAGCACAACTTTCATTGCAATCAATGTCGATTTTTTTTTGTTATATAACTGCACTCAAAAACAAAACAACGTAAAACTTTAGAGCCTACAAGTCTACTCGGTCCTATTTTTTGTTCAGCCAACCACTAAGAGAAACAAGTTTGTTTACATATATGGAAGAGAATGCTGCCCACTTCTTATTTACAATGTCACCTGAAAGTGAGAACAGACATTCGCATGGCACTTTTGTAGCCGGCATTGCCAGGTATTTACATGCCAGATATGCTAAACATTCATATGCCCCTTCATGCTTTGGCCACCATTCCAGAGGACATGCTTCCATGCTGATGACACTCATTAAAAAAAATAAGGCATTAATTAAATTTTTGACTGAACTCCTTGGGGGAGAACTGTATGTCTCTTGCTCAGTGTTTTACCCACATTCTGCCATATATTTCATGTTATAGCAGTCTCAGATGATTACCCAGCATGTTGTTTATTTTAATAACACTTTCACTGCAGATTTGACAAGAGGCAAAGAAGGTATTAATGTGAGATTTCTAAAGATAGCTACAACACTTGACTCAAGATTTAAGAATCTGAAGTGCCTTCCAAAATCTGATTGGGACGCAGTGTGGAATATTCTTTCAGAAGTCTTAAAAGAGCAATACTCCGATGCAGAAACTACAGAACCCGAAACACCAAAAAAGAAAATCAATCTTCTTGTGGTGGCATATGACTCAGATGATGAAAATGAACATGCATTGGTTTACACTGCTTTGGGTCGTTATCAAGCAGAACCCATCATCAGCATGAATGTATGTCTTCTGGAATGGTGGCCAAAATATGAAGGGACATGTGAATCTTTAGCGCATCTGGCATGTAAATATCTTACAATGCCAGCTACAAAAGTGCCATGCAAACACCTGTTCTCACTTTCAGGTGACATTGTAAATAAGAAGTGGGAAGCATTATTTCCTGCACATGTTTGTCTAAGTGATTGGCAGAACAAGTAGTAGGACTAAATGGACTTGTAGGCTCTAAAGGTTTACATTGTTTTATTTTTGAATACAGTTATTTTTTGTACATAATTCTACATTTTTAAGTTCAGAAAGAGTTTAAGAAAGAGATTGGACAACAGTACTTGAATTAAGTAAATTGAAAAATATTATTTCTTTTATTTTCACACTTCAAATATTTATAATAAAGATAAATATAAAGTGAGCACTGTACACTTTGTATTCTGTGTTGTAATTGAATTCAATATTTTTGAAAATGTGGAAAACATCCAAAAATATTTATATAAATAGTATTCTATTATTATTTAACAGCGCGATTAATTGTGATTAATTTTCTTAATCGCTTGATAGCCCTAATTTATAAGCAAAACCAAAATATTTTTTCCAAAACTAATACGTGTTCAGGTGACCCACACAGATTTTTAAAAATACTAAATGTTGGGCCTGCTTCTCCAGTATCCTGCAACATGTGTATTAACTGATATCAGTGCAAAGTGAATGTAAAATGAAACCAAGTAAGAATACTAGTCTTTTATACACACATTGCACTGGCTAAAAAATCTGCACAAGATGAAAATCAGAACCATAGTGTCTAATAACAAAACATATGTTCTTCTTTGTAAAAAGCAATTATGTAGCTCTCAATCAGTGTATTTTACTTGAAACTAACATTACTCCTGAGGGCATTCTGCACCAAGAAAATGAAAATTCTGCACACAATATCTTAAAATTCTGCAAAATTCTGCAAATTTTATTTGTCAAATAAAAGTGGAGGCTCCAGCATGGCATTGTGGAGCACAGGAGAACAATGTGCAGCTTCCCCCCAGGACATGGACTCAGCAGTGAGGCTGCACCCAACCCTGACACAGCACAAGGACCAGGTCTGTCCCAGAAACACCGCAGGGCCCTGCCCCTCCATGCCAGGTGCACGAGGTGTGGGCAGGCAGGCTCAGAAAGGCAGGATCCAAGTGTGAAGGGGCTTAGTGTGGGGGAATCCAGGTGTGGGTTGAGAGGGTTCTGTGTTGGGCAATCTGTGTGTGTGTGGCTCAGTGGGGGATTCAGGTGTGTGTGGGGGGAATCTGGATGTACAGGGGCTTGTTGCGGGGTTCTGAGTTAAATGGTAATGGGACTAAGCAGGAGGGCAGGTGAAGGTGGTTGGGGCTCAGTGTGGGGGGGATAGAGCTCAGAAGGGGGTCTGAGTTTGGGGGCAATCAGTGGGGAATCCAGATGCTGGGGTAGTGGGGCTCAGTGGGATGGGGATCCATATGCAGCTGGTTGGGGCTTGGTAGTGTGGGAATGCGGGTGGCTCATCNGCGGTTCCCATTGGCCCGCACATCCCTCAGCCCGCTCCACTCTCCGCAGCCCCCAATGGCCTGGAGCGGTGAACTGTGGCCAGTGGGAGCCGTGATCGGCCGAACCTGCAGACGTGGCAGGTAAACAAACTGGCCCGGCCTGCCAGGGTGCTTACCCTGGTGAGCCGCGTGCCAGAGGTTGCTGACCCCTGGTATATTGTATCAGCATATTTATAGTAGGTTTTCTCATATCCTAATTATCTTCATATCTGTTTCTATGCAATGACAGTGTAAATACAGAAGAACTAGTGCTAAAATAAAGTATCTGCTCTACTACAAAATGCCCACTTTCAAGTGATCACCTAACCTGATCTAATTTACTTAGAACATGCAACACAAATGTCTGACACTCTAATGAATTACAAACAAACCAACCACTTACCATCTTGTCTTAATGCAATGCAACCAAAGAATGAGGGTTGGTTTCCTTTGCCAACATTCTGCTATCAAAATCATGATTCAGCACACTGCAGAATCCCACCACCTTCCCACCATGAAGGAATACAAGGGAACAGATAATGGGGGCTCATTCTTAAAAGACTTAAAATTTCCCCTCATCTCATGGCATAATAGGATCTCCCAGTCCCTGTGGGTCATGTGCTCAGGTTTACCCCAGAAACTGGAACCATAAAGCCTCTTATCATGCTCAAAAGACACTGGACGGAAGTTAGGACCATATTGATGATCCCAATACCATTTTTTGGTGGGGGAGTGTTGAAGGATGGGGTGTTATTTCTATGCTTATTATCCCCTACTTCCAAGACACTGTGAGAAAAGTGGAAAAACAAAACAAACAAATAACCAAAAAGCCACCTTGCCAATATTGCCCAGAAGGAAAAGTTCCTTTCTGACCCCAAAAGGTGATTGGGTTAGACCCTCGACAAGCCTGGGAACCCAGCTCTGACAGATACAGCACTTATAAGGCGGAGGAGTGGGGCACCTTCCAGCAGCAAAAATGACTCTTGTGTACTTGGGGATTCATACTATGGGGAGTCGTGGTGAGGTCTTTCACTGGAGCCAATCATCTCCCTCATCCTCCTAAACTGGCCAATGCATGCCCCAGCAAAGTGGAGATTGTACTCTACTCTCCAAAGCCCAGGCTCAAGTAGAACCACTATGTGCACGCTGAGCAGGCAGGAAGACAAGCCTTAGTACCCCATTGCCTTCTTCCAGGGAGTGGCCACCTCCTCTCATCAAATCACCCCTCTCAATCCCTTGCTAAGATAAGAAGGGATATTTAAAGATGCCTTTTCCCAATCTACAACAACTCCCATCAAACCATATGTGATGTAATGAAGAATTTGTCTTCTTGTCACATTAAACAAATACATGTAATGAACCAGGATCCAGAGGTCCATCCTTGATAACCATTGTTTTGTTGTGACAGAGAATGGGTTCTCACAGTATTCCAGCAGCACAGAACAATATTGTTTTGTGGTGGTGATGGTGTGTTTCTGTGTGAAGAGCATGTTTCGTATTGTCTTTAAGTCTCAGTTATACAAGTTCTACTATTTTGATGGTTATAAGGACTGTGCTCACATGCAAACACACACACACACTCATTTTTTGAGATTCCATATATTGTAGAATAAATTGTGATGTTTTTATGCTCCTACATATTTGTTCTTACAATTGCGGATTATGTATATGCTACATTTAAAACCATATAAGCACTTTTGTGTTTAATTATTTTAATATTATACTTGATGAGTAATTGTCATAATTTTTACAACTTAATTTCTTCCTCGGTGATGATTCACTTAAACGATCTGCAAAATTTCATAGATTTCAAGGCTAGAAAGGATTATAATGATAATTTAATCTGACCCACATACCACAAGTCATAGCTCTTCACTCAATAATTCTTACATAGGACCAAATACTTGTGGATGAATTAGAAAATATCTTTTATATCCATATCTATATCTCCAAGCAATGGAGACTGTGCCACATCCCTTGGTTGTCTGTTCCACTGGTTAATTTGTGACTTGTTTTCCATTTAAATTTGTCTAGCTTCAACTTCCAGTTATTGGATCTTGTTTTGTCTTTTTCTAATACATTGAGTGCTATCCTCAGTTATCTTCTGCTTTTGTAAGTACTTATAGATCTTGATCAAGTCATCTCTTAATCTCCTCTTCAATAAAATAATAGTTTCACCTCTTTAAGTCTCTCAGTGTAAGCTGTGTTTTCTAGATACCAGTTCATTCTTTGAGCTCTCTAAACACACTCCTATTTTTCAACATCCAGTTTAAATTGTGGACACCAAAACTTGTCACAGTATTCTGCCTCACCAATATTGTAAGGAGAAGTAATTCCAGTTCCCTATCTCCACTTTTTATACATCCCAGAAATACATTAGCACTCCAATCCACAGCATTCCAATGCAAAGCCATGTTCAATTTGTTATATACCATCACCCAAAAATCTTTTTTAGGACTCATTGTTTTCCAGGATACAGTACCCCTCCACTCCCACCCCCAACCCCACAAGTGTGGCTTATGTTCTTTGTTTCTAGATATATGACTTGTTAAACAAATGTACAATTGTGTCTCACACACCAAACTCTCCAGATAGATCTGTAGAAATGACCTATCCACATTTTAATTTACTACTGCATTAACCTTTGTGTCACCTGCAAAATTAATCAGCAGTGATTTCATGTTTACTTCTACATTATCAGTAAAAATACTAAATAGCAATGGGTGGAGCACAAATACCTTTCAGACTTCACTACACCCATGCTTGCCCATTAAGAATTACATTGAGATCAATCAATTAGCCACTTGTTAATCCCTTTAATATATAATTTATTGAATGTATATAGTATTTTTTTATTCAGAATGTCATGTGATACTAAGTCAATCAGTTTGCAGATGACTAAATATATTATGTCAACACACATACATGTATCAAACTTCTAATTTAATCAAAGAATGACATAAAATTAATTTGACAAAATCTAAAGTCCATGAAACCATTTTTTCTGTCAAAAAGCATGTAAGTTATATTCACATCCCGTATGTCTTTATTGAGATTTAGATTAAATTCAACCCTTTAAACAAGAATGATGACCATGACCTCTAAATCTTATATACAAAACCAACATGTATATATGTATTTATGTATGTATATCCTTTTATAAAGTGTCACTTTATAACAGGCAAAAAATACTAAGCAAAACAAATAGTAAAGAAGATCTTGAATAGTTTACTATCCAACGGCAAGAGTGGGTATGGCACAACTAGCAATATATACAAAAAGTGCTTCTTTTTTACAAGGTGATAACCACATCTTGGGCTGAATATACATGGGGACCAAGGCTCTCCAGGTATTTTGGATTCAGAGTTTATTAGCCCAGGATACACTTACTGCAGCATTAAGAGAAGGCAGCCACAGGTTATTATTATGCTGACATTTTTAATAGAATATTATGAGTTAAAATGAAAGAATATAAACTTTAAAAGCATTTGGTGCATCCCCCTCACTCCTCCATCCTATCCTCCTTTTCTCCTTCTTTATTTCCCAGTCTCCCTCCTTCATATGCATCTTTCCAAATAAACCTTCTTTTTGGCAATGCTCTTTCTTTCAGATTAATGGTACACATTTTTATATTGTTTCAAAAACATATTTGGAAGGAGGAACTGGTATTCCATTGCAAGCAACCAATATAAACATTACGAAACTTACCGTGGGTACAACAGAGATAATGGAGATCAGAAAAGTTTAACCAATCAAACAAACAAACAAACAAAAAATAACCTTTCCCTTTTGAATATTATGCTGTATTTATTTATATTCTGGAGTTTTTCTTCATCACTCTACACATGTGAGAAGTTGAGGTAGTACCCTCTCAGAAGGAAAACAGCTGGAAAATTCTGAGTACAGAATCTAACCAGATCAGAAGAATTACAATAACCAATACCAAGTGTACAGTTATAAAGAAATGACCATGTAGTGATTGTGCAAGATCTTGCCTTCTGACTAATTAATATAGACTGTCAAACAATCAAAATACTGGATTTGCATACTGTAAAACTGCTCAGAAGATCAGTAATTATACATATCAGTCAACAGAACCAATTAGTGCACAGGGAATTGTGCACTTAGGAAAAATGTAAAGAACTCTATCTATAACTGTCAGAATTCCTGCACGAGGACTGGCTGAGACAATCCAGGTTAATCATAAAATATTGTAAAAATTATTGTTATAAATAAGTAGAAATGAGAAGATGCTTGTATTACTACTACTGTCATCAACAATGAGAATTTCTCAGATAATTCTCTTCTCTTCTGTTCAGGTTCTTATACCATCCTCATCATCATATCTGAACTCTTTCCAATACTTCATTAAGCAACATGACTAACATCTGCCACATGTGGCTTTTAATTGCTTTCATCTTTTCCCTGGGGAAAAGATGTGTTCAATGAAGTGTTTTGTTTTGGTGCATTTTTTTTTTAAATAAATTATATATACACTTTGACAGGTGTTTATATTAGACAAGATCGAAGAAGTATACTTTACACTTGGAGCAGAAGGTGATGAAGGTAGTGATTGTTCTTAATTAGCAGAGGATGTAGTACAAGTCACTAGTATAACAAAATAACAATATTAACAGCACTTAGCTTTAGTGCAAGAGCATTTCATTTTGCAATAGACATTCCGGCTTTCCACAAACACTGGCAACACTTTTTTGAGAGATGGTCTATAACTATATAGGCTTTTAGATGGAATATGATGCTAATGCTGCTGACTCTTCTCTTCCATGTGAAAAAACTTATTTTAAATGAATTTTGTGTATTTGATTAGATAATTACAGTATTTAGTTCCTTCACTGACTATTGTGGAAATGCACAACAGATTAGTGTGCTTTGGCTAGATTATTTCAGAAATGAATGTTCTCTTTTCAGATCTACATAATGGAATGTTTTTTTTGCTATATCAAATAATACATTTAAAAATATATTTAAAATTATTGGCAGTGTCTAAGTAAATATTCTGAATTAGTCCAATAATACAAGGTTATTATAATTACTGTAATAACAATATGCATAAAAAGTACTTAATCTTTGTCTCTTTTGCCTTTGGTTATGGACTCAAAATTTTGTGCAGGTGTTATGAAAATTTACCTGCATTTACTCCTCACAATGGTGTAATCAGAAAAGCATTCACACACGGGAAAACATAAGGGGAGTGCAAAATGAATTAGACTTGCCACTCCCAGCAACAAAGACTGCAGGTCTAGTCTTGTTTCCACTGACTTCAAAGGTATCAGTGATTGGCTCATTGTGTGCAACAGGTTGAACTTTACCCCTTCACAGCATACATGTATGTCTGAAAAATAACATCTTTCAACAAACTCTTTGAATTAATCTATTCTATGGGCATTACCTGTATATTCAAGATGAAACCCAGCAGCTGAAACACTAATATCAGACTGAAAGTTTAGGTATAAGTTGTTAGATGTGCTGTTGAGCAGTGGAGGAATTGTAGTTCCTGAAAAGAGAAAGTAAAAGATTATTCCATTATGACTATGCTTAAAAGATGAAATACAGAGTTATTCATAAGTAGCTATATGATATTCTTCCAGAAAAATGTAAATAAAAAAGGCACAGAAGTTCACCGCATGTACTGTATAACCAGCTTCAACTAGAGGGCATCACTGTGGGAGTGGTGTTGTATACCAGTTCCTCTTAGAGATTTGATAACATGCTCAATGTATCACAAGCTTGGAGGCGAGAGCTGTAGTTACTAGAGCCATACGGTCTAATCTGCAGGTCTCCCACTCACACCCTTTTATTAGGAAAAGGAGTATTATTTATTAGGAGTGGCATAAAAGAAAGGTGCAAATACTATAATCACTGTGATCTGAAATAGTTACAATTAAATATAACAAGAAATTCTTAACACATCTCCATTGTTAGTCATCTTATTACTTGTCAATATCAAAGCACACATGGGTATTGAGGAGGATTTTGGAGGACAGGGTAGTGGCCTTATAGAGTAGTTCCTGGATGACATTTAACAAATAAGGAAGGGGTGGAATGGAAGAAAGTGCAAAAAGGGTGTGGATGATCTAGAGAAGATAAAAGCTGTACTGTAAGAGATAATGGAGATTTTTTTTAAAGATAAATCAATGAATCAATGTGATACTCACACTCTTCTGCCAAGAAACACAGAGAGAAACACTTCTTTTGGTTCAGGACTTTTGTGCTCTTTCATTTTGTGCATTGTGACAGCTATTAAGAGTTTTCTTTTCATGAGAGGGTTGGCTGAAGGTTGGGGAAATGGTGGATATTAACTGGCAGTGCTTTATATTAAACTGTAAAGTATGGTTTTAATTTAATTTAAAGGAGAAGGCAGCCAGAGAATGGGATGGTTAACTATTTATTAAAATTTCTCTAAGTTTTGTGCCCTCACAAACCCCATTGCAGGACTGGGGACTAAATAAACAATAACATTAAAAAAAAATCAGAATACATTAGCCAAGAAATACAGGAGTGTGTTTTTGGAACCTAAGGCCATTATTTTTCTGTATGCATGAAACCACTTAATCATTACAGCAGCAGGAGATGACATCCATGGGAATGTTGCATGTAGTTTGAGGCCCTCTAAATTACACAAGTAATATTCTTTATAAAAATCTTTCAAGTTTTCAGCATTACAATTCAAGGCTCTGTTGGCTGGAACAAAGGCTATAACAAGTGTGAACTGTCACCTTCAGAAGAAACACAGAAAAGAACTACAAAAAGCTTTGTGTTTTCAATAAAGAGCTGCATCTATAATTTACTTAGTATACACTTTCTTAACTCACTCACCTGAATAACTTCCAAGCCTTGGAGCATTGTTGTCAGCACCATCGTAAAAGTCCAAAGAGTCCCAGTTGTGCTCTGTAGCAAAATTCACAACCTGCACCTACAAATGAAAAGGGAAGGCACAGAGTATGGTTTAATTTAGTTACAAGCTGTCATTTTGAATCATGCAAAAGTTGTGTAAAGCTATGCTCTTTATTGGTAGTAGAAAACCCCAGCTCCTGAAGCAAGCAAAAAATGTTTCTTATCTGATTTTTCAAATCTCTGATTCTGACTTATAAATGTTGTGACCATTAGGTAGGACAATATGTTGCCTCTGAAAGGAACCACAGAGCCTTGTGTCTAACTGAGGACAGGATATGGCTTGATGGATGATATTTGAAGATCACTGAGGGGGAAAATGGAACAAAAGGCCAGATTTATAAAGGTATTCAGGCACATAAAAATGTACATAAGAATGGCCCTACTGGGTCAGACCAAAGGTCCATCTAGCCAAGTATCCTGTCTTCCAACAATGGCCAGTGCCAGGTGCCCCAGAGGGAATGAACAGAACAGGTAATCATCACATGATCCATCCCCTATTGCTCATTCCCAGTTCTGGCAAACAGAGGCTAGGAACACCATTCCTGCCTATCCTGGCTAATAGCCACTGATGGACCTATCCTCCATGAATTTATCTAATTCTTTTTTGAATGGTTATGGTCTTCGCCTTCACAATATACTCTAGCAAGGAGTTCCACAGGTTGTTATGGTGTTGGCCTTCACAACATCCTCTGGCAAGGAGTTCCACAGATTGACTGTGTGTTGTGTGAAGAAATACTTCCTTTTATTTGTTTTAAACCTGCTGCCTAATAATTTCATTTGGTGACCCCTAGTTCTTTTGTTATGAGAAGTAGTAAACAACACTTCCTTATCTACTTTCTCTACACCAGTCATGATTTTATAGACCTCAATCAAATCTTCCCTTCCAAGCTGAAAAGTCCCCGTTTTATTAATCTCTCCTCATACAGAAGCCGTTCTATACCCCTAATATTTTTGTTGCCTTTTTCTGAACCTTTTCCAATTCCAATATATCTTTTTTTGAGATGGGGTGACCACATCTGCACACAGTATTCCAGATGTGGGTGTACCCATGGATTTATATAGAGGCAACATGGTATTTTCTGTCCTATTATCTATCACTTTCTTAATTATTCTGTTTCCTTTTTTTTTTTTTTTTTTTTGACTGCTGCTGCACATTAAGTGCATGTTTTCAGAGAACTAATCACAATAACTTCAAGATCTTCTTCTTGAGTGGAGTGGTAACAGCTAATTTACACCTTGTCATTTTGTATGTATAGTTGGGATTATGTTTTCCAATGTGCATTACTTTGCATTTATCAACATGAAATTTCATCTGCCATTTTGTTGCCCAGTCATCCAGTTTTGAGAGATCCTTTTGTAGCTCTTTGCAGTCTGCCTGAGTCTTAACTACCTTTGGTAATTTTAAATCATCTGCAAATTTTGCCACCTCACTGCTTACCTCTTTTTCCAGATCATTTACGAATATGTTGAAAAGGACTGGTCCCAGAACAGACCCCTGGAGGACACCACTATTTACCTCTCTTCATTCTGAAAACTGACCATTTATACCTGCCCTTTGTTTCCTATCTTTTAGCCAGTTACCAATCCATGACAGCACCTTCCCTCTTATCCCATGGCAGCTTACTTTGTGTAAGAGCCTGTGATGAGGGACCTTGTCAAAGGCTTTCTGAAAATCTAAGTACACTATATCCACTGGATCCCCTTGGTCCACATGTTTGTTGATCCTCTCAAAGAATTCTAATAGATTGGTGAGGCATAATTTATCAATTTGTTCCAAAACCTCCTCTAAAGATATCTCAGTCTTTTAAGGTGTACAACCCCTTGACCTGGTTGGAATTTTTTTTTTGAGAAAACATTATTTTTTTATATCAGACTTATCAAAACCTTTCAACAAACATTCACCAAAAGACAGGCAAGATCCCAACTCCCTGGTTTCCTGCCCACTCATCTACCAAGCTGCTGAGGAACCTGGGCTTCCAGGTTTGGCCAGTTCCAGGGCAGCCCTGCAATACAGATTACCCTGGGGCTGGAGACCCCAGCGCTTGTAGGCTACCTGCCACAGAACCAGAATGAAAGTTCTGAGATCCCCAGCTTGAGGCAGAGCCCTCAGCCCTCAGAAGCCCTCAGAGCCTATACAGCAGGGAGCCTGACAGCCCTGGAAACCCTAAAAGCCACAGTTAGAACTGGAACTCTCAGGGCTTCAAGACTCCCAGAGCTGATTATGACTCCCCAGGCTTCCCCAACATGGGGAGACCCACTGGGGTATCCCTACCTTCCTGAATTAGAACAAAAATGTTTTCAAAATGTTAGAATTTCCCATTGAATGGAAATTCCAAGTTTCACCCAGCTTTATGCAACACCCCCTTGTAGGCATTTAGCCCCTTCCTGACCATTGTCAGACACAAGGGGTAGCAAAACCTATTGGCTCCAGCTTACTTAATGGGAGAATTTATAAAACATCACCCCACTCCTGAATGGCAGGAAAAATTACAAGGGGGCAGTAGGGAAGCCTTCCATGGTTACACATGGTCATGCCTCCCTTGACTCTCATAGAGTCATAGGTAGGATATTAGACTAGATGGAGTACTGATCTGATCTGGTAATTCCTATATTCTTCTACCAAGTACAGACAGATTTTTTTTTCTAGTCAAGTAGTTGGAGATCCAATAATTAGCTTTTACACTAGTGACACTATTATTATGCATACAATAGTTTATTCCTTTTTTAAAATCTTAAAAAGAGAATTGCCTCTTTAATTATAAACTTGCTTTTTAACTTTCTCTTGTACATATTAAACATGTTACTTTTACATCTAATTTGTGTTCTTTGCTCTTGAATTATAGGACACAATAAGTAGGCTCATGTTTGGTTTTTTCTATATTATTCATTAATTTAGGGGTTCTCAAACTTCATTGCTCTGCGATTCCCTTCTGACGACAAAAATTAGTACATGAGCCCAGGGCAGGGGACTGAAGCCTGAGCCCTGTCACCCCAGGCGGGAAGGCCAAAGGCAAAGCCCCACCGCCCTGGGTGGGAGGCCTGTAACCTGAACCCCATCACCCAGGTTACAGGCATAAGAATTTTTCATTAATTTCAATAGGCTTTGGCTCAGGCTCATATTGTAGTAAGTTTATAACTATATATTTATTTCCCCCCAACAGACAGAATTTTTAAGGCAAATCTGCATAACCCACTTGAGAATGTAATCCAGACATTTTTTTATTCATGACAAGGAAATTTAATTACACAATTTCAATGTCTACAGTCTGCAACAAATCATTTTGCCTTACTGAAATAATATATTGCCAATCATAAATGTTCCAGCAACGGGTTCTTTTGGGAAAAGGGTGTAGATATATCTTTTCAAATTCCTCCACCGCCCATATTTAAAAAGAATTGTGTAACTAATTCCATTGTGACAGTTGTTAATTGCTTAGTAAAATGTTTATGAATCAATTATCTTTTCATACTGTCATCTCTGCAAAGATCAGCTTCAAACCTATGATGATAACAAGAAAATTATATATATTCTTACTTGAATTCCAGCTCCCTCTGGCACTGTGATCTTCCACACACAATTCAGATTGTTGTCATAAGGCTCAGGGTAACCAGGAGACAAAATGGTTCCTTTGCGCTTAGTTAAAATTCCACCACAAGGTACTGGAATGAAATTCATGGAGCAAAAAAAGAAGTTTGACGCATCACTGCTTTAGAACTGAGAAAAGATGTAATAAAAGCTAACACATTGATCAGTATACTAGAGATGCAAACTCTTGTAAAGTGATACTATATTTTGAAATTCATGTTGGCCTCAGGAAAATTATAATTCCTTATACTTCAAATTCTATTTTTAAATTAATTGAAAAGAATAAAAGAAAATTTAAAACAGGGTAGCTATCTACCAGACAAAATCATGTTAATATCCCTCAGACATGGTCATTTGAATTTTAACAAGGTGAAATCGGTTTGAATGTATCCTTCTAATCTTATAAAAATAAAATAAATATTGATACTCATTAATAATGAACTTTAAATAGTTATATGTGATCTAAATATATAAGGGGAAAGAACTTGGTATAAAAACGAGGTTTTGATCAATGCTACAATTTTGTTGCCTCAGTAACTAATTTAATTCTAATACTGGAGGTCTTCTATTCCAACTCCCAAGCTATCACGTTTGCTTATGTGAGTAATCTCATTGAAGTCCATGAAGTTAGTAAAGAACTTATGATAGTAAAGAAACTCATGTGTTTGCAAGATAGCATACATAATACCCAGTCCCAAAGATAAATAAAATAATAAAATAAGTAAGTCACAGGAATTCAATAGTGCAAACTGTTGGTTCTTGATGCTCAGCATGAATGAAAACATTGCTCAGGTAACTTGATGCTCTAACAAGAGCAAATAAAAGAATGTTACAGCTTAATCTAGATACAGGTATTCTGCTGGCTTTTTAATAGCTTGAAGAAAAGATTGACGAGATGTTTTATCTTTACCATTAGAAGCCAATACATTATTCCTGTGTAACATTTTCAACTCCTTGAGCTGATTTCATTAGATACAAATACGAGGATTTAGAGAAAATGTAGAAGAACACAATTTATCTCAGTAATGAATACATTAGCTATATTTTGTACTGCACATAATTGATAGAATCTGTTGGACACTACATTGATAAACTAAAGGTCAGTGTCACTTAAACTGTTTAAATAATTACTGGTAAAAGCAGGAGCAGACAGAATGATTGATGTCTGATATCTGTAAGGAAACACTGAAGCATTCACTAGAGAGTTAAGGCAATTTAATATGGTCATGTCTAGCACTTCAATTATTAAACCGATTTAGTTCAATGCAATTTTCAACTCATACATATTTTATGACCTTTACTGGCACTCTGATATGTGCACATGAAGAGTCATTGATACTTTTGGCCTGTAACTCTTTCTCATTTCAAGTTGCTTAACATCAGACAGTGTTCTCTTTCACATATATAAATGGTGCATTAATACAGCAATAGAATATTGCAACTAGTGACCAAAAACAACACTGTTGCTAATTGAATTTATTCTATATGAAAATCAAAGTAAATAGCTTTTTTTTTTTAGATTATGTATCTACAATGCTGAATTGGGTCCAGTGAGTCAGATCCTCAGTTAGTGAAAATGTGCATAGGTCTATGGATGTCAATGGTTTTATACTGTTTTATACCAGTTGAGAATCTGTCTAGAGTTAGACCAAATGTCCCTGTAACTCTGTCTAGAGTTAGACCAAATGTACCAAATGTACTTTTTAACCTGGAAAAAAATGCATTCTTTCTGACCTACTACAGAACATTGGTGTAACTATTTCTAAGTCCTTAATAAAGTAGTTCTTCTGGCAACAGCATACAATATCTTGTCAGAGTTCCCAAGTGTGAGAGCATTTTAGTCTTGCAGGAGGTCAGGACAACTTCTGAATCTTGATTAATGAGTAGTCATGGACTGACATTGATGTAAGTCTAAAAGAAGCTGATATATAATTTATAGCTGCAGGATATGTACTGTCATGTAGCTACTGAAATGTCAAAGCAAGGTTGGGCTAGAAAGTGAAGATGAAAAGTGAAGGATTCATGACCTCATTTAGGCTAAGTTAATATTGTGTTAACATATTACTTTGCTGAATGAGAGCCCTTCTGACATACTCTCTATGTTCAGGGTATTCGGTGGGTAAAGTATGAGTCCAAGCCAGAAAATCAGAACAAAAATAAGCAGTAAGAAGGTAGAGGATGGAAGAAAAGGAGTGGATTCAGATTTAAGATAACATTCTTCATTGTAGGCAATAATTAGACCGATACAAAAATGTAGCCTTTACTCACCAACACATGTAGGGAGGGAATCGTTCCACTGTGCCAAAGCATTCGGTACTGAATCACATCTAATTGCTATTGATCCATAGAGGATGTATCCTGGATTACACTCAAAAAGAACCAATGAACCAACTGCAAATTCATTTCCAATCCTTTTTCCAAATCTTGGTTCAGGCACAGAGCTGCACTGTGTTGCACTTGTTCTAGGAACAGCTGCATACATGAAAACCATTGTGGATTCTTAATTTTATATTTGGTAGAGAAACAGAGATTTTCAAATGCAGATGTCTAAAATTACTTGAAAAACATTCAGTCGTGTTGTCAGTTAAGAAGATTTGCATAATCCCCAAATGAATCTTCAAAAATAAGGATTCCATGCATCTACATCTAAATGCAATTACTATAAATATTGCAGATTAGTATAAATATTGATATTCTTTGCAGGTTTAAAACCACATTATAGTATCTATTCTGAGACCTTCCTAAAATGGTACTGAAATTGTATACTTTGTTATGAAATATTCAGTTAACATACAGTTTCAAAACAGTATTGATTTGTTCGTTAGATGTTTGCATTTAGTGACTACAGGTTTAAAATTGTGAGTTCTGCTGGTCAGGATGGGATTCAAATTATCTGAAAGAATGAACTAGAGGACATATAATCATTTCAGTGTCTGATCCTTAAAAAGATTAATAATGTAAATCAACTGAAGCCCCTTAATAATAGCAAGTTTACTGATTCAGCTTATGGTAATACTATTACCATTTCTGTTACTCATATTTAAATAGAAGGATAAATCAGTTTGAGCAACCGGCTGAACTGAAAATTAGTCAGATTAACAAAAATTGGTTTCATAACTGATTTTTCAAATCTGGAAGCCTTTCTTATGCTTCTCAAATATCTGATTTTATTTTTTAAGAATATTTAAAATCATGTATAATTGAGGATGTCAATAGCAAATAAAAGGATTTTTTTAATACAAAAATGGAGAGAAATTATACATCTACAGCAGTTTAATATTTTCCACTACATTCCAGGCCTGCTCATCCCTAGTGATTTCTCTGTTTAATCAAATACATTTGTCAAAATAAAACTTAAAATATTAGTATAATTCATTTATAAAAAAAAATATGGAGGGATTAATGCACACAATTAATTGAAGCATTGTTCCAAACTATTGTGTTACTTACCTTGATATACAAAGTGAAAACCTTTAGCTGTTACTGGACCCACTGAAGTAAATCTAATTGTGATTTGATTACCTGAGCTCAGTGGAAGGGATTCGCCTACTCAAACAAAACAAACAGTGAATTATCATAAACAATTTTCAGTAACTAAGCCTCAACAACCACAAAATATACTCTGCATGAATTTAATTTATGAGACATATACTATAAACTTTACTATTAGTCTAACCTTGTTTGTCTTTCATTCCTGTAAGATTTAGAGCCTGATTCTCATCTCACATTAATGGTATTCCTTCTGATTTAAAATCAAGTCTCTAAGTCTTTAAAACCCTTCTGACATGCACATAATCTACTCAAATTATAATTTGCTATATGTTCTCTACTATCACTTATAAGTATTTTAATATCACATTTTATATAGTACATTGAAAAACAAACAACAATTTTGACAGAAAATACAAAATGAATAAACCAAAAAAAGTAACTGGGCTAGTTAAATATTACCAGAAAAATCCAAGAAAACTGCAGATTAAATTTAGTCTTCATTCTTTTTATCATCCCAAACTGTTTTGAATCACTACTGATTGATTGTTTCTTTTCAAAATGTTCATATTATATTTTCAATGCAATTTGTTTCTAAGAAAAGATGACAGTAGTTTCATCTTTTGCTACATTACCAGTCTAAATCACTTTTTAGTAAATAATTGATGCATGACAGTTCTATTAAAGAATACCTGAATGGGATCCTGAGAGGGAGGATAATAAAGATGATTGCTGTGTTGGGCCATCATACACCTCGACCACATCATGGAGCGATGTCTGGAAAAATACAAACTGGCCAAACACCACTGGTCAACAGGAATGAGAAAAAGCAAGAGAAATTGATTACAAAAAAACAAAACAAAACAGAGAAACAGAAAGAGAGGGACCAGAACATATGTTAATGCCATTTTTTTTTTATTGAAGAGGACCAGCACTTATTGGTTAATTTTTCTGACCAATGTCATAACAAAATTAAACATATTTCAAAATGTCTAATCCTGTATAGTTAAAAAAGCATATCTAGCGATATCACAAATTCATTTTTATAAACATTTTAATCATAAGAAAGAAAAATCATAATTATTCTGCAGCTGTTTAATGCAATATCCTTCTTGTTACACTATAATTTTTTGCAACTCCTTCCTGGGTTGTTGTTGTTTTTTGTTTTTCTCTTAATCTTATAGGCCTTTAGGAAGTTTCATTTATTTTGGTATGCTTTATTTTTCTTCAGAACTTCACCTTAAAATCTAGTCCATCTTTTCACTTTGTAGTGTAGAATGGAGAAGCAACAACATTCAAAGAAATCAACACTTGCTGGTGTCTACATTCTAAAGCACAAAATATTGTTATTAATCATTAATATTTAATAATAATAATAATAATAAAAATAAAAATAATGTGTCAGGGGATTATTTAATTCCTTAATTTAAAAGAGGGTCTCTCTGCACCAATGAGTACCTCTACACTAGAACTGGAAAGTGTAAATTTGAATTCAAGAGACATACCCATGCTAGCTATGACTGAGCTATTACACTAAAAAAATGAAGTGTAGCTATGATGGCGTGAGCTGCAAGAGGGGCTACCCACCCCGTGTACAGACCTATGATCTTGGATAGGATCATATTTTGAGTGGCAAACTACTCCCACTGCTAGTATTGTTAGTGTGCTAGATATAACAGAGCTGGAGTGAGTATGTCTCCTCAAGCTGCAATGAACTCCTCTAGCTCTAGTGTAGACATGCAGTGTTTAGAAGCCCCTGCAGGACACAGGACACGTCTACACTGCATACTCCTTATGGCACAGTGTAGAGTACAGATATTGCATGCCACCCTAGCACAGGTATAAATAGCAGTGTAGCCAGTGAGGCCTGGTTTGGGTGAGTAAACACACACTAGAACCCTTAGAGTATGTGCACGCCCAGGCAGTGCTTCCCCCATCTACACTGCAATTTTTATCAGTGTAGTGTCCTGCTGCCTCCCCATTGCTGCAACAAAAGGCTCCAGCAGTGGGGAAAGGCTCTTGCGGCTGGGTGGCAGCAGGGAAAGACTGTCAACTCCCTGCTGCTGGATCATTTTCCCAGTGCAGAGAGCTGCTTTTCACTGTGGTGTGTCGCTACACTTACCCTACATGCTGCTGCCAATGGTATGCAGTGTACAGCCATAGAAATCATGTTGACTGTTGCACTAAAAATACACTGATGGGAAATGAAATGATTTGTTGGTCTTAGTCTGGCCCTAGATACAGACACAAAACTGACAACCTGACTAACCACTTGTTGACCAACCTTAAGAGAAAGACTATAGCATAGGATTTTCACTCAGAGGCCAGCAGGCCGAATGGGCAGGTTATGACTCAACGCTCCTTCCACCCTATAGTGGGTTTCACTCAGAGGCCAGAAGGTTCAGTGGGCAGACTGTGGTCCACCAATTCCCTGATGCTCCAGAGTTCTCCCAGATGGGTGGACCTGGGGAAGCAGGGGGATTGGGCCCTTCCTTGCTCCTGGGTGTCGGCCCAGGGCTCAAAGAGGAAAGGCACGAAGTGTCTCAGTCACTTGGCCAGCCTCCCCTGGGCTGCTTCCTCTCTCCTCACACTCTCTTTGGTTTGGGATGTTCCAGCAGGAGTTGCCAATCAGTCCCAGCAGCGCAGATAGTTCACTGAGAATTCCCCTGCTATCAGTTATTTCCCCTCAACAGAGATTGGGGGATGGAAAAAGACATGCCCCTACCCTCCAGCTGGTCTTACCCACAGTCCACACCCTCTTCTGTGAATGGCTTTGTCCCCAAAAGCTGCAAACTGGCTTCCTCCCTTCAGATAGCCTCTCCTTCACTCTGCCCCCTGCTTGACTGTCAGAGTACCCTTTTGAGCAGCTCCTCCTTTTGGAGCATACTCTGCAACTGCTGAGGGGCAGGGCTGACCTGATCCAGTACCATTCCTTCACTCTCTTAGTCTCTGTGTAGGGTCTGTAAACACCATCACAAAGACCAAAGAGCTAACGAATATGGAGTTCAAATTACCCTTTCATTCCTACAGGTAATTCAATCTTGCACACAAGCAAAAATGCAGAGGAACATAGGTAGGAATGTGTGGGGCAGCTAACACTACCACTGCTTATGTTATTCATGTACCATGAATAAACAGTTTCAGTGCTAAAGGTTTTTAAATTTAAACCTTCAAAAGAACTAAAGGCACTTAAAAATGATCATACACTGTAACAGAATCTCAATTATAGCAATTTGGAGTTTCTAAAATTCAAGAAAAAGAACACAGACTTAAGGTTCAAAATATGGAAAAAAAGGCCTGGGGAGAGGATGAAAGGCAGATACAAAACTTCAGTCTGCTAAAAAATTGAACTAGTGTACAGTGGTTTAAAAATTCTCTTTTATCATTTATCAGTAGGTAAAATAATACTAGTCTGAGCAGATTTTCTCTCTATAAGGGTCAGAGAATATAACTTGCCTATTAGTAAAAGAAGAGTTGTTAGCTGTCCCTACTGTATGCTATTTTTGTATTTGTACAGAAGCTAGCAAAGATGATAGAGCTAATGGCTTCTGTTATGTAACTCACTAACTTTGGTACTTTTTCTCCGATCTTAGTTTTTGTAGTAGATCAAGAGTCACATTCTGCTATGATTGAAGTACAAAATTCCCCATGACTTCCATGGCAATTCCACATATGGAGTGATGACAGGATTTTGCCTTAAATGCACAGATTCTATAAGCATTCTCTGACAGCAGTGAACATACATATGATTGCTACTGACAGAACAACAGTTGGGAAATTGTCAACAATAGAATGCATGAATTGCTCTCATATAAATCTGTTTTAAGTAACTATTGTAAAATATTTACAACAGTTACTATACTGTATATTGCAAAAAGAACAGGAGTACTTGTGGCACCTTAGAGACTAATACTGTATATTGAGATCAATTCAAAAACAGGTGATATTCCATTTCAACACATGATAAGTATTTCAGGAATCTTGTTGCCTTTAGCTTTGCCTTAAGCATCTGCATGCCTCAGAGGATAATACCAAAATTTCAAAGAAAATCCTTATCAAACCATAGCATCTGTGGTAGTTGCTGTTTACAAAAAATGAAATTAATTAATACAAATTAAATCTTATATAAACAGATTTCAGATGGAAAGTATCACAGAGGCATCAAAAAGTGAGGTTCTACAAAACCTACTGACAGAATGACAGTATAATAAAATACAAGGGCAGGCTCAAACAGGGGAACTGGAACAATTTGTATAGTGGGGAGCCATTGAATCAAACTGTAAACCCTGTATATGATGGAAATCACTGCAAAGCAGGGGGTGCGGCACCGTGCACCCGCAGTTCCAGCCCCTGTGGGCTCAAATGATGACACTGACACATCAAATACTGAAATAGCTGAGCAGGCAGCAACTGTATTACAAGAAGGGAAGAAGTTCTGGCAGCAGAAAAAAGAGGGAGTTCTTGGTATCTCACTGTAGCTATTCTACTTTTCTTTTACGCTGGTACCCCTATACTGGGCACTGCCAATCCAGCTGACTTCAAGGCTTTGTTACCAATGCCAGTCAGGCTCTTCCTCTCATTTGGAGACATGGAATTCCACTAGTGGGAAGTAAATGTTAAGCTGATGTCTATTCCTCAGCAGAAAACATGTCTCACTTCTCCCACGTCTCTGTAGGATTGAAAAGCCATACCAACTTCTCTGAACAACCACCAGTACAGCAGTGTGAGCTTTGCTTCCAGGACTACCCATAAGATGTGACAAGACATCAGCTTTATTGAAGAACAAGAAATCCCCTGATCAGCTAGACAATAGGATGCCTGCAGCCAATAGCCTCAGATCTAACCTCAGAAAGGGAGGAGCCATTGCTCAAATGCCAGCATGTTGTGAGGCCCAGACAGGGGGAGGAAAGAATTTGAGTCACTCTTGAAGTTCCCAGCAGAGCTGCAGCTTATTAACCCTAATGGCTAATTATATAATATGTTAAAGTGAATTTCAGTTGTTTTTTTTTTGCAAAAAATACACACAACATTCAAAGGCTGTGGTATAAAATATACCCTCTGGAAATATGTATTTCAACACGATAAAAATATTGCATTGAGTATCCAATATATCTGTATAAGTAAAATATTTTTTAAAAAAATATTAATTACTGAAACAAAAATAAAGTTCAAATCTTTCATTTAGAAAGGTCAGATTGAGGTAATTTTCATGTCGTCGTGATTGTAATTCTCTGAAAAGTAGGAATTATGCAACAATGTAATCTTGTCCATTGTTATAGTACAAAATTGAAGCTCAGTACATTATTTTTTCAGAGCTATTATGTCAACTAACACAGAAGACATAGGTTCAAAATTTTGAAACCTGAGTGTCAGTGAAGTCAGGCTTTAGAATTTATATTTATTTTGACCTGAGTCTTCATTGGCATTTGTGGCAATACCAAAGAAAAACTAATATATCCAGCTACAATGTGATGTGTCTATGTTTATGGATTCAGGCACCTACCTTTAGGCGCTCAGGTTTTTAAATTGTGGCTTAAATCATTCTATCACATATTAGTAGGCCAGCATTAGAAGGATTTTATATATATATATCTCATTTCATTTACTGTCAATATGGATCATATTAATATTTCTCTATTCTAACCTTTTTTCCCCCCCATGAAAGATTATGAAAGGTACAAGACTTATCTAAAGTGCTGCATACCTTTGGTGGATTTCCCTTAGAAATAATCACGTATTTCACCTTAGAATTTTTGGGGGCAGATTTCCCATGACTGCACTACCACTCCTATGCAGCTCCACTGGTACTAACAGTGATGGAAGCAAATTATAGAAAAAGGCATCACTATTCACCATTATTTTAACTCTGTTTCATCTAGGCTTGCCCTGAGCAAGACTGGACAACATACTGGTAAAAATGCCAGTGCCTATTATAGTAACACTCCCACTCTTGCTACACCTAGTCTCCAAATAAAGAGAGTTTTCACAAAAGAGGCTGGTGTTTAACACCGTGCCATTCTCAATCATCAGCATATCAATGATTCGTTCATCATGCACAGGGAGTAAAGAGGCAAAAGAACTAAGATTAAGTCACAGATTTAAGAGGAACAGGGAACATTTTTAGATAATGGCTGAGGTAGAGAATTATACAGAGGAAATGTATTGTGTTTTACCAAGACCTAAAGGAAATATTAAAAATTACCTCAAAAATAATCCTTATGGGATTTTTATTTATTTCCACTCACGATGCAGCATGTGTGTGTCTGTCTGTGTGTGTGTGTCTGTGTGTGTCTGTGTGTGTTTAAAACTGTTATATGCTATTTTAAATATGTCTTTTTCATTTAAGATTCAATTTATCTAGTAAATTTATATCCACAAAAGATGATTTCAATCTGGATTAAAGTTGGGGGGTGAGGGTGGGGGATTGCACTAAATTTCCCAGTGCTTGGTGAGCCGCAAGGCGTTCTCGTGCTTTCATTATTTGATTTGTTGTTAGTCTCTCTCTCCCAAGTGTAACAGTGAAGTAAAAATGGCAAAATGAATTCAATGAAACCCATTTTATTTAAGGTCCCCATCTTTCCATGAGTTTAACAACTGAGGGTTAAAGCACTTAATTTGGGAATTTATACAATAATTACCCCATTGTCTAATCTATAGCCTCAAAGACAGGAGTTCCTTTCAAATGTAGCAGGTTCTTTTTTTGTTTGAGATGGACTCTGCATATTCTCATTCTTGGCCCCATATCCCAAAAGGGGGAATACGCAGAGGATACTCAAAGAAGAACAACAGTTACTATACTGGTATGTAACCATTTTCTTCTCCTTCTAGTGACTGTGCACATATTCATTCCATCATAGGTGATTCCCCAGTAGTTTATTGATGGTGGTAGGACTTTGGAGTCTAGTGAAAAATGAACTAGATGACAAATTTTCCAAAATATGCATAATCTTTGCAGGTTTCGATGATGGCATAGTGCTTTGTGAATAATGCACTGAAGACCATGTAGCTGCTCTATGTATTTCTGACACAGGTACATTACTTAGGAATGCTAGCAATGAAATCTGTGCTCTGGATGAATGAATGTTATCCTACATAGACATTTTAAATTGCATTTTCATTGCAAGTTTGAATACATGTCATAATCCCATTAGAGATCTGCTGAGCTGTAACTGGTTATCCTTTAACTTTTTCAGCAAGGGCCACAAAAAGCCTGGGTGAAGATATAAAACATTTAGTTCTCTCAATATAGAAAGACAAAGCCCTTCAAACTTCCATGTAGTTTCTGCTCATCTTTGTGAGAGTGAGGCTGGAGAAAAAATACAGGCAGATGTATTGTTTGATTTAGATAAAAATCAGAAACTATTTCGGTGATGTCTTAACGATATCTTGTCCTTATGAAATACGATGTAAGGAAGATCAACCACCCAGGCTTGGAATTTTGATACTCTCCTAGCAGATTTTATTGCCACTAAGGCAGCAGTCTTGTAAGACAAAGAGGCCAAGGAGCAGGTCGCATGTAGCTCAAATCCATCAAACAGGATAGCACTACATTGATATCCAAAGGGGAAACCAGATCATTGATCGGAGGGTAATTTCTGATAGTACCTTTCATAAATCTGCCCATATTCGGGTTAGAGAACACCAGGTAACCTTGAATAGGAGGATGCATATCAGATATAGAGGCCAAGTGCACCTTGAAAGAACTTATTGTACGGCTGAATTTGAGATGGAGAAAATATTGCAGGATGTCCTAAATGTGATGCCCAAACCAAAAACCTTCTTCACTTGGTAAGGTAGGTACTTTTTGTAGAATACTTTCTCTTAGATAATAAAATAGTTAGGGTTTTATGGGAGCAGGATTTCAATTGTGTTCAACCATTGATAAGCCGTATTGTCAAATGCAGTGTGTGAGGATTGGGATGAATGATTTGTCTCTGGGTTTGAATGAGGGGATCCTCTACTAGAGGAAGGATTATTGGAGGCTGTCTGGAGAGTTCCTGAATTTCCACATACCAATACTGCCTTGGCAAATCCAGAGCAAGGAGGAGGAGCACTTTAGGTTGAAGAAGTGTCAGACTCATAAGCACCTCAGTCCTGAGGCATCTGTTCAAGAATATGCTCTCTCAGATGAAGTTCTCTATTTTTTTGTTTGGCAGATAGAGCACTTAGCCTGGGAGGGTCCTTCTCCCAGACAAAACATACAATTTTAATGTCTATCATTAGCAGACTGAGCCACTTGACAAGTGGTGCACTGCTGGAATCCAGGGGATTTCTGCATATCCAATGCAAGTAAAAATAAAACAGTACAGAATAATTTTTCCTTAAGAGGAAGATACTCCTAATAATACTAAGCACTAAATACTAAACAACTAACTATATAAAAATGTCTAAAGTTTTCTCTCAGAAGAGAAAAGAACTGAGTCTCCAAGGAGAAACAGGGAGCCCAACTTTTGTCATAGGAGGTAAGAAGGAACTGAGAGGGAGGCAGAACACCTCAGCCCTTTGTGGCCTCAGCTCACAGCTTGAAAACAGTCATGGCATATGCTCTCCCCACCAGTACTGCTGCCACAAGTCTCCGAATGAAGCACACCAGGAGTATGTATATCTACAGTGGAATAGATATGTGCACAATCACTTGAAGGAGAACAGGTCTGTCTGTCTATCTTTCTAAGTCTCTCTCACAACAGAAGTTGGTCCAATAAAATATATTATTTCACCCACCTTGTCTCTCTTATATCCTTGGACTGACACAGCTACAACTACACTGCATATCTGCCTATGTCTCTATCTATCCAGGTGCTTATGTGAACCTCATTATTGTAGCATCTGGATGATTATAATGAGTTTGGAGTGAGTTTAAGATACAAATATACAGCAGATGGAAGGGAATCCTGGGAAAAGCAGCAGAAAGAGGCAGTTTGGCTGGACATTTTCAACAAAGCTCTATTATTTTGCTGGGCCCCTAGAGTAGGGATAGATTATAGTACAAGACTTACTTCTGCTTTTGCTTTTTTGCCCTCCTAGTTCAAAGAATTAACAGAAATTATGCATATATTTTAAATATTATTAGATAACGAAATAATACACTTATTCTGATTGCAATCATTTTTCTTTCAACAAAGAATTAACCCACTCCATAAAACTAAATCCTTATAAACTGCAATGATGATATAAGCATAATTGATAATGCAGTGTGAAAAGATACGCATAAGTTGTGTATAATTTATGTTTATTGCAGCACCGCTGATTAGAGCTGCAGAGACAGTCTGAATAACTGCATCATATACGTGACAAAAAATAAACTAAGGGAGAGTGAACCGATTTGTATGAACTCATATCAGTCACCATTCAGTAAAGTGTGCAGTGATATAACAAACCCTTTTAAAATCATGTTTGAGCCTCATTTGTACATACACATTATGTCAAAAGATGATCACATTAAGGGTTAGATTATGCAATTCTTACTCAACTTGAACACTCACACAAATTGTCCCAGGGATGTTAATGGGACAAGCCGGTAAGCACTTACATAAGTTGTTCCATTGACATCAGTGGGATAATTCATGTAAGTGCTCACCAACATCAGTAGAAGTTGCACAATCTAAACTTAAGTGTCAGATTCATTGCTGATATAACTATATTGAGATCTATGGTATTATAATGGAGATTAATTTAGTCTTAACCATTGGTTCCTCAGCTAAGGACATCAATCTATATAAGTTATATAGAAGGATTCAGGAAGTTTGTTTCTAGAATGGTTTAGAAAAATCACACGAAAATGCTTTAGTCATTCTTTCACTGACAACTCTGATTTTAAAAATAATATAACTTCTGTGATTCTTACAACACATTAGAGGAAATCCTGGCTCCATCAAACTCATAATACCTATTTTGCTTAATGTACGTACCTCTCCAAGTAATAGCTATTCCAGGAGGAAATCAAGTGATACATCTACATGGTTATATTATATATCAGTGATAATGCTACATGGTTATTTCATGATTATTACTTTCTACCCTGACCTTCAATTTTTCTTATGCAATTTACAGGATTGGCATAACTAGTCAGGCTATGTCTACACTTCAAATTACTTTGGTATATCTTATGTTGCTCAGGGATCTCAATAGTTCACACGTCTGAGCGACGTAAGTTATAGTGACCTAAGTGCCAGCATGGACTGTATTATGTCAGTGGGAGAGCTTCTCCTACCTACATAACTACCACCTCTTGCAGAAGCAGGAATTATTAAGCTGATGGGAGTGCAGCTGCGCTGCTGTAGCTGCTGTAGTGTAGACATTGCCTAAGCAACTATATGTAGGAATTAGCCATGAGAGATTCAATGGTAATTGCTGAATTGTGCATAAAGCTGTTGGCAAAGTCTCTGTAAGTGTTTTTTTTTTTTTTTAAGAACATACAAAGACTAGAAATGGTGACCACAAGATTCAAAGAGCTTCTTTGGAATGCAGACGAAAACCTGAAGGCATTCAACCATAGAGTAGGCGTAGTAATTGTAATATACTTAGACCTTATTAGATATTCTGAGGAGTTCCTCACCATTTAAATTAATGCTTAGAGCAGGGGTGGGCAAACTTTTTGGCCTGAGGGCCACATCGAGGAATAGAAATTGTACGTCAGGCCATGAATGCTCACAAAATTTAGGTTGGGGTGCGGGAGGGGGTGCAGGCTCTGGGGTGGGTCTGGGGATGAGGAGTTTGGGGTGTAGGAGGGTGTTCTGGGCTGGGATCGAGGGGTTTGGAGAGCGGGAGGGGGATTAGGGCTGGGGCAGAGGCTTGGAGCATGGGGAGAGGCTCAGGGGTGCAGGTTCTGAATGGTGTTTACCTCAAGCAGCTCCCGGAAGCAGTAGCATGTCCCTTCTATGGCTCTGCTTGCTGCCCCATCCTCAGGCACCTTGCTTGCAGTTCCCATTGGAGCGTGTTGGAGCCAGAGCGGGGCCATACCAGCTTCCAGCAGCTGAGTGGTGCGGCCCCGACCCAGTGCTTCAGCCGGAGCGGGGCCAAGCCGCGTGGTGCGGCCCCCGACCCAGCGCCTCAGCCAGAGTGGGGCCAAGCCGCCTGGTGCAGCCCCCAATCAGCGCCTCAGCTGGAGTGGGGCCGAGCCGCGTGGTGCGGCTCATAGGCCAGCTTAAAACTGCTCGTGGGCCGGATCTGGCCCATGGGCTGTAGTTTGCCAACCACTGGCTTGGAGGGTAGAAGACCTCCTTCAGAACAGGAAAGATGTCAGTTCTATTAAAATGGGTGTATATATGCCTTTTAGTTTCTGGCTGAGATTAGTTAAGTAATTCACTGTTATTTTCTATCCAGCATGTCTATTATTTGAATATTATTAAATTATATCTATTACTAGCAGTATTTGTTCAGAGGGGATATAAGATTATTGCTCTTTGGAATTTGTAAAAAGAATCAGGTGCCTACTCCCCTTATTTCCCCCCACAAGTTAAATCTCTAGCTTCATGACTACATACATGTTTGGGGTCCATTATAATTTTCTGCATCAGTTTCCATATATTTTCATACCCAAGAACGTGCTGACTCTCATTACCAATGCAAATGTTTTCTCAGTCTACTCTCTTTGTAAATATTTTTCAGTCTCCTCTTCATATCCATCCATCATTCCTCACACATTTGCCTACATCTGCTCTTTCTCACTCACTCCATATGATCTTCCAAACAGCTACCATTCCCCATGTATGGGCTAGGGATGGGTGAACCTCAAATGATTCAGAGTTTAAGATCAGTTCAGGAAAAAATATCCATAAACACAGATACCTATCTAAACTATTCTAAACATTAGGGTACTTCATACCCCAGTCCTCACAAACCTCCCTGGTGACTGATCTCACATTTGACTTGAGTTTTGAAATAAGCCCATTACTCTTTAGTATGTATCAGCACCACCTGGGGGAAAAAAGCAGCAGAAAGCATTACTGTCTGGCAGAGTGTTTTGCATCATGCTGCTGAGGAAATGGGAATAGAAAGGTTGCCTTCCCTCCAAAAGGTGCCACTGAAAGAACATTCAGAGGAAAAGGAGAGAAGCAGAGCTACTCCATGAACAAGCAGAGGTAGTAACTGAAGTGAAGGGAAAGTGTTCTCAGAGATCGATCCAAATACCTAGAAGAAGAGGGCAGCAGTCTGTGTTGCTCCCTGGGATACTTCTGTTTGCATGAGTTTCAGCAATATCTTTACCAAACAAACAAACAAACAAGTGAGAAATCAAACTGAAGTCAACACAAGTTTTCAACACTTTCACCACTTCCTTTGTATCTCTGCATAATGATATTCAAACTATGGAGTGGCACTAAAGAAAAAAGAAAATGCTTGAGCTAACAGGAGGACTACCCTGGCTAAGTAAAAACTTAACCCATTGGTTATTTATATAATGTAGATTCATAGAGTCACAGATTTTAATGCCAGAAGGGTCCATGACAATAATCTAGTCTGACCTTAATTAGGATTGGTTAAAAAATATTTGTTGTAATTTTGAAATTAAAAAAAAAAGAGTCTAATCTTGCATTAATTGTTATAGGCCAGATTCTGCTACTCTTAGTCATGTGGAACAATACCTTACTTTTTGTGTTGTCTCATTGATTTTTAGCAACCAGATTCATAACAAACAGCCCATTAAAAATACCATACTTTAATTTATTATAGTTCATTTTCTATGCATGTTAAATTATGAATAAGTTGTAATAATGAGTTGACCTGATTATTTAAAACTGAATTTTACTCATGAAGAAATCAAATCAGCAAATTGATGCTTCTCTAAATATTTCAGATAGAAAAACTGCAACATAAACTGATGGAATATTAAGTAGTTGTAAATAGGATAGACCCATATTCAGTGAGAACTCATTGGGGTACACAGTGAAAGGTTACATTGTTAGAGCCTGATAATTTAGTGCATACTCAATCTGAGTAGTTATACTGACTTCAGTGAGGCAATTTGTGTGAAAGAGAACTCTTGACAAAAGTAAGGGTTGCAGGATCATGCCCTTGTACTGTGAATATAACACTCAGTTATACAGAAGATTCTCAGTTTGATATTTCCACAGCAAACTAGTGTGGGAGCAAATGAGTTATAGAGGCTATTGCATTTGGTTTTAAATTAAAATACGAACAAAGGTGTCAGGTATGGTACTTTTCACTATCTACCTTTCCAAATCCTGTGCTTTCTTGCCCGTCTCCATTAACAATCTGTGTGACTGATGAACCCATCATTGTGCTACTTGCCTAAATTACTCTGTATCAGTTGATAATCATTATCCTACATCAAAATATATGCTGAAACATATGAATTGTTTGTGAAGACAGAGTGGAGCTTTTTCTAATGCTTCTCTGGCAGATCTCTATCTTTCCTTCTGAAGCTAAATGGCAAAATGAAACAAGCCAGCTAGTACTCCTTAACCAGGCCTCTAAGGTGCATTATAAACTAGATGTCAAAATAAGGTCAGTGATAGCTGATGCACTTAAATCACAGAGGGCATGTCTACACTGCCATAAAACACCCCTAGCTGGCCTGCATCAGCTGGCTTAGACTCGCGGGACTTGGACTGTGGGGCTATACAATTATAGTGTAGATGCTCGGGCTTTAGCCCGAACCCAAACGTCTACACTGCCATTTTATAGCCCTGCAGCCTGAACCCTGTGAGCCCAAGATGGCTGACACAGGCCAGCTGAAGGTGTTTTATTGCAATGTAAACATACCCTAAAAGAGTTATGTCAGCTGACAAGCACAGAGGAAGAGAACTGCTTAACTGCTTATACCATAGAAGATAAATATAAACAAGAGGAAGTAATAGAGGAACTGAAGCTGGATGGAGTTGATATAAGAATATTATTAAAAATTAAGGTGAAACCAGATAAACTAAAATGATAAAGTAAAAATATGAAAAAAGAAAAAGAAAAAAAAACAGAACGTTTAAAATAAGATGTTGAGGACATTGGCAGCTCAGGCAAACTTTATACAAAAAAAAATAAAGTGATACAGACTGACAAAACATCCTTACTCAGTTCGGCAATGGTCTGAAAAATATGTTTAAACACCACAAAACTATTCATGGACAAAATGGAATTGCATCTTATTATCATCATACAGCTGCTGATCACATAATATTGCTATCAGAAGTAATTGAAATATCACTTAGTAGGGTATTGATTGTATTTAACAACAGTGATCAAGATATAATTGGCAAAGATTTTCAAACCAGGCATATATTAATGGGTCCCTGTGCTCTGCAGGGGCAAACGTGTTCTGCCTGATCTAGCCCTGTCAAACCAAGGGTACTTCTCCATACAGTAATGTATTTCAGACGCTTCTACCCTCTGTGGGCTAACTTTCCAGCTGAAATTACCACCTGATGGGCTGCTTTATATCACATTTGGGAGAAGAGCAGCAAATCAGAGCTTCTGCCTGTCAGGTATAGCTCTCACCCTCCTTCAGGAAGTTCTGCTCCCTTTTCCTCCTTCCCATCAAATAAAAAAAAAAACCCTATCTGTTTGCTTCCTCCTGTGAATAATGTACTGGCTCAGGGGAACAGAGGGACTAAGAGTGAGCAAAGCAGGATGTGAGTTTCCAACCATTTTTTGCTTCTTCCTCCTTTGTGGAAAAATGTGTTACCCAGCCTGCTGACCCTCTCCTTCTTCCCACCCCAATCTTACAATCCCATATTGGGTGACATGTGTCAAGGGGATGAAGCTGCTCTTGCCCACCTCAGATATGGGGAAGATGGGATGAGAAGAGGCCCTGTAGCCCCAGAGGCAGCTCTATGTTTTTTGCCGCCCCAAGCACGGCAGTCAGGTGGCCTTTGGCAGCATGCCTGTGGGCGGTCCGTGGTCATGCGGATTCGGTGGCATTTCTGTGGGTGATCTGCCGGTGACGCGGCTTCGGCGTTCCCACCACCAAATTGCCACCGAATCCACAGGACCGGCTTGCCTCCCCAGGCACGCGCTTGTTGTGCTGGTGCCTGGAACCGCCCCTGCCTGTAGCCCAGATGGGCATTTGTATGAATATTCATGGCAACTATCAGGCCCCGTAACAGACCAGACCACCACGTAAGGAGAGATCTGGACCATTGGACTTTGTCATGCTAAGGACGGGGTAGATCTTTTGTGGATGACTTCCTTGTCTCTTATTACCAGATCCCCAAGAAAGGGTGTGAATATATGTAAAGAATGATTCAAAATATTAAATTAATTGTATATTACCGCTATCTTTTTATGTGGCTTGCAGCATTTGTCTCTTTACTAATTGTGCTAATAAAACTGCTTAAAGTTTTGCTTTGCCCTCAGTGTGAGTGTCATCATAGTGCATATCAGTGTTCCCAGAGAGACATTGAATTTGACAACCTTGATTCTGTTGTGCCTGGTTCTGGGACTAGCTTTTTAAATTAACAGTGAATTGGAAATCAATAACAGAATCAGGAACCACCTAAAGAATCAGGCAACAGACCTCAATAGAGCTCCCACCCCAGTCCTGGGAAGGAAAACAAAAGAGCAAAGTGCTTCCCTAAAGGTAGGAGAAGATAAAGAATGAAATCGGGGAGTGGAGGGGAAGTAGGGACAAGGGAGATAGAGAGAGACAGATGGGTAAAAAAAGGGGGTAAAGACACATACTAAAAAGGGGGAGGATGGGTGATTGCCTTTCCCCCTGGCTGGGAAGAGAATCAATTCCCCCAACTAATCAATCTCCATCCATCCCCCAAATCAACTGAACTCTAACCTTCCACAATTTATCATTTCACCCTCTCTGTCTCACTGTTCCACAGTCGGTTCCTTTTTGTGTTCCCCTCATGACTTCATGCATCTCTCTCACTCCCTATTAATTCTACATGTGCGTATGTCTCTGCCTCTTCCCCCTCCTGCCTCTACAATTTTCATTTTAAAAACCTATATACTTTTTTGCAGAAAATATGCACATTTGAGATTTACTTGTTTTTACTGACAATGCTAGCAGATCTACAGCTCACACTCATATGTGCACTGTAAAGTGAAGTTCTACTCTGAAAAATGACTATAAAAATTGGTTGGAGTGCCATTTATTATGCTATTTAATGTTGCCCTTGACAAAAATTGCTCCTTTTTTTTTTCTTTCCTGAGTGCCAGCCCCAGGTGCATTGAAAGTTAAAGTGGGGTCCATCCTTGCTATTGTCTCCAGGCCACTGTTTCCAGAGAGAGATAGTTAGATCACTGCCCAGCTTTGTTTCTGTCACAGCTCCAAGTTTATTATCATAGGTGGGCTAGAGAACCAAGACACCTTTCCATAGAGTCAACCCAGCTGGATATTTATGGTCTGGATGACTCTAACCATACAGATGCTGCCTAGAATGACCCTAGCCATAGACATGCCACCTGACATCTCTCCTCAGTTTTACAAATAAAACAACTGAAGTTCATAGACAGAAGCAGTTGAAAAAGAAGCTAAAATCAAAGCCTTCCAGGCCATAAAAGGAGACTTAAAGTGTCTGAGTCCTGAGGAAAGGAAGGGTGCATAGTGGGCAAGTAGTTGAAGACATGTAAAGAAAGCTAGGTCATGATATGAAACCAAGAGCTGGAGAAGGAGGCACAGAGAGCAGAAAGGATAGACAATTTTGAGGAGCCTAAGCAATGGGAGGGAGAGTAGGAGGAAGTTAGATGTTGGCCCGGTTGAAATTGTGCAGACCCTAGCAAGCAACAGTGAGGAGCTTCAATGTGATTTTGGGCAAGAGAGGAAGACACCAAAGGGATTAAAGGAGAGGGCTTACTTGAGCAATAGCATGTTCAAAAGACTGAGAGGAGGAGAGTAAGCAGAGAGTTACAGATAGGACAGAGTTACAGACAGTTCAGATATTGAGGTGAAAGACAACTAACGCATGGACAGTGATTTTAGCAGCCAGAATGCACAGGAAAGGATAGATTTTGGTGATGTTACAGAGAGATCAATGGTAGGACTAAGCAGGAGACTAGATGGATGGAGGTTAAAGGAGAAACATAGCTTTGCACAATATTCAGAGGAATGTATTATATTGTATCTGTTCCAATAATCTCACAACTATTTATTTTGCCTCTTTCAATAATAGACCATGTTTAAGTATCTGTAACTAGAAAAATATTGTTTTCTGTTATAAATAATCTCTTTAAATATATGATGAAACAATACTTTAGGGGAAAAAATACTGAAAAAGAATGGCTATTTTACCATTAGCAAGCAAAGCTTTCACTGAAGGACATTTTAAAATGACATGCACGCTTTTTTTGTGTGCACATTGCTCAATAAAACAGTGTGTGTGGTAAATTTGACTTTAAATGTGTCATAAACCAAATACATCATTAACTTTTACAATGTTTCAAAACTTTCATTGTAAAATTTAGCTATTTAAGAGCTTCATTCACACAGAAACTAGTGACTCCTAACAAATAGAAATCCAGCCTTGATTAGTATGGCACACTGAATACCTAGAAATGAACCCGCCAACTTTAAAATACACCTACTAGTCCAGAAGCACTGGAATGGGTTACATAGGGAGGTGGTGGAATCTCCATCGTTAGAGGTTTTTAAGGCCTGGCTTGACAAAGCCTTGGCTGGGATGATTTAGTTGGTGTTGGTGCTGCTTTGAGCAGGGGATTGGACTAGATGACCTCCTGAGGTTTCTTCCAACCCTAATATCCTATGATTCTAACACAGCATTCCATCTGTTGAACAATGTAGGCTACTCACTGCAATGGCTTCCCTTTGAATACAGTCAAATTAAAAGTTTTTGTCCTCAACTTCAAAACCAACAATGTTCCTCCAGAAGAATGTAACTGTCAGCCTCAACTATAAAATGTATAAGCACAGGAGACAGTGCATTCCTAGAGACTGGTTTGTCAAACTATTGAAGTGACTTCCAGAAGTGCTCAGTATGACCACAATCAAATGAAAATGGCAAGGCGGGTGGCTAGTAATGATTTTTATTATCATCTTCACTCCCAGACCTTCTTCTGCTAATTTGTTACACCAGAGTGCTGAACTGTGTCTTAATTCCAATTAGAAACTGTTTGGGGCACAGATTGTCACCCACTGTGTGTTTGCACACTGCCTAGCACAGTGGAGCTGTAATCTGATCAGTACCCCTATGTGCCACTGCCACAAAAATAGAAAAGAATCATAAACGACAAAGGCTTCAGAGGAAGATGCAAAGCCTGTATTTATTTGTTATGGAATGCAGAAACCCTTGACCTTCAAATACATTTCATTATATTTCTGCAAGCTCCCCCTTCCCCGCCCTACCCAATACATCTGACATTTACACTTTTGGATCTGGGTATCAACCTTTTTCAGCTTTTATCCAATAGGTAAGAAGAGGAATTCTTACTCAATACTACAAAATCTTTCAAGGGAAAAGTTATTGTTTGATACATCCTCTTAAAGTGCAATGTCTTCTCCTGTAGGCTTGACAGGACAGAAGTCCAGATCTGTGGGTCAAATTCAGCCCTATGTAGTTAATGGAGTTGTCCCGGCTTACCTGAGGACTGGATTCTTCTCTGAATTGACTCTCATTTATGTGTTTCCCTCCTAAGTCTACCCATAGTTATCTTTGAGTGTCACCCTTTCAAATTCATATTATTTCCTTATCCACTGGCTCTTTTCCCAGTCTGTAGTACCGTTTATTTTTTGAATGAGTAAGAATTCTGTATGCTTGTTCATAAATTTTAAATAAAATAAACATTCTTAACATGGAATAAGGAGGCCGTAGAGTGAACAAAATAGTTTCCTCTTCTTTCTTCTCCTGGTTTGTTATCAAATACACTTGTGGTTTGTGCTGCAACTGTTAATTAACCTTTGCCTTGATGCTGCTTTTTTGTACTTCTTAAAACAAATGTTCACACAGAGACTCTTATATCAGTTATTTTGAACAATATAGCACTCAGCTATCCAAGGGATATATATCCTGCTCCCATTCAAGCCAATGGGGAAAAACAAAAACAAAATGATCCAACTTATTTGAAGGGTACAGAATTAAACTTCTTCGGTGAAGAAGGAAAACTATTGTCCTGCAGACTACAGGTCCAATATTGCACTCCCTATGTGAGTTAACATGGTGGAAAAATTCTAATAATATAATCTGCTGATTTTTTTGTCATTGAGTTATTATATATCATTCCGCTGGTAGGAAAAACTATTATTGAAACTGGAATGGCAAACTTCTTATAGATAATTTCCCTTTCAGAGAAACATCATTTCCACTAGTCTGTCTTGACTTCTGATATGTTTTCTCTCTCTGCAGAGCTAGAAAACAGTGTTAGTTATAATACGATGGTTTACATATTGTTAAACTTTTCAAAAGAGTCTTTTTTTTCCCCCACTTGAAACATTCCATGAATGATCTCTACAGTAAACAATGTTTTTAATGGAAGTTTGAGATAAATTCCTAATATATAAAAATGTGTGAAAAAGAATACCTTATCCATTGTAATTTTTTAAAACATATTTCCCCCAAACACACGTAAGTGAAAAACAGTTGATGTTTACATATAAAGAATCCTTATTAAGAAGTGTGTTAACAGTGGAATTTGAAAAAAAATCTGGAAATTAACAAATTAAATTGAAAATCTGAGCTTGAACAGGAAAAAAATTAATTCAGTCTCAGAGTTTGCACTTCTAGAGAAATCATCTTCACATGCATGATAAATTCTGACACAATTGTAAATTCTGAAAAAGAAATCAAACAAATGAACAATCTTTTAGCTGGGGTATTTGCTTGGTTATTGGTGGGGTAGAATTAGTGTTTATTTATTAAAAAAAAGTCAAATAGAAATTGTGGAGACTTTAAAATTTTATAGTAAACTATAATTTTCACCTTAAACATGTTTTAATTCTGGATCTCTTTCTAGGCCAGTTCACCATCCCAAGTCTGTCCTCTAAAGGCACAACAATAGAGCCCATGTTCTACTTTTTATTGCTTTATTCACGGGTTCAGTAGGCTAAAAATCAGTTATTAATTTTTGATGCTACATGAATTGTGAGGATAATTGTAGCACATATAATTATATACAGTGCTGTATATGTTCCATTTTTCTAGAGGAAGGTACATGTTTGAAATCAAAAAATGAGATTTTAATAAGTGTCCTCCTCTCCCCTGCCTCAAAGTAATATCTATTCTCTCTAAGTAAAACATGACTTTGAATGTTCAGGATCCATCAGTTTACAGGTAAAAAGTTCATTAGGATAACTGTAAGAAATATAAACTTTTCTCTCTAGGTAGGAGTAGGTTGCACCCTAAGAACATGCCAGTTTAAGGTTTGTTTTATAGCCAATTATATGAACGACAGCATTAATTTATACAGAACAAACATTATACATAAGTACGTTCCGTAGTACTTCACAAAGATACCTTAAGTTTTTCCACTTTTGATGAAGAAGCATTATGCAAGGATAGTGATAATAGTTCTTAACTTGAATAGAATCTTCTATCTGAGGACCTCAAAGCAATTTACATACATTAATGAATTATACTTCAAAATGTCCCTGTGCGATACATAATGTAATATCAATATTTCAATTTTTCAGATGAGGAAATTGCTGCAGAGAGGGACCACAGGCATTCAAACTCCTTTGAAGCTAATGGGAATCTTTCCCTTGGCTTGAATGGGGTTTGGACCAGGCCTTAATTGTCTTGACAAAGATCACACAGCAACTCAGTGTTCTTTGCTATAACCATTAGAACTTAGGTGTCAAATGCACAGCCTATGGACCACATTCTGACCACTTGCTATATATATATATGTGTGTGTGTGTGTGTGTGTGTGGTTTGCTTGATATATTCAGATAGATTCAACACTAAATTTTGCTTAATAAATAAATAAAACCTAGGAGTCTAAGAAGATACCCTTCAAATGTGAACAGAATATAAACCAATGCTGTGTTCGCTCCCTGACTCTGGAAATCTCAGAAACATGAGAAGTATATGAATGATATTTCTTTAAATTATGAAGAATTATAAAAGACTCCATCTTAAAAAAAATGTGAGGAAAAACTGCCTGTCTTTGGGTAAAAGGAGAGAGATGACACAGATGGCATTGAACTGGGTAGCAACTTGTCACAGCATAAGGAAAGGGCACCATTGGCAAACAGACAGGGTGAAATCCTGCCCCCAATGAAGTCAATGGGGAAGCTTCCAGTGAATTCAGAGAAGTCAGGATTTCATGCAAGAGATCAAGCGCCAAATACAGTGTATAGCCCTGTCCTAAGTGCATCATACCCACCTCCGACAGATAACTGAAAGGAGAGAAGCTTTTTTAGGGTTTTTTCCCACACTTTATTAATACTTGTATAGCTTCTCATATCTCATTGTTTCCTTATATCCCCCCGTCTACCTGTCTGTGTCCATCTGTTGTCTCTTGTCTTATACTTAGATTGTAAACTCTCTGGGGCAGGGACCATATTTTATCCTATGTTTGAATATTGTCTAGCACAATGCGGGGGGTCTTGGCTGATGACCAGGACTCCAAGGTGCTACAGTAATAAATAAATAATAATAATACAGTCTTATTGAAATGAAATGGAAACAGATAGAAAGAAACAATGACTCTGAGATGTGTAAACTCTCACACCACTTCTTGATCTTACAGAAGTATTAATTCCAAAGCCTAAGGATGACAATTTAAATGGCAACGTATGCTGTTTCATAGCTTATGATTTCAACAGATAGAATGGAGAATGTGTCAAGCACAAAGGGTTTTGGGAAGGGGGAGTTAAATTGGGGTTAGAGTAATTATGGGAATTCAGGGAAGAAAGGAGTGGAAACACAAAGACAGAGAAGATGGAGAGAACCATCAACAGAAGGGATGGGATGGACCAGAATCAAAGGATGGATTAGTGGGAGTCCTAAAGATACTCATGTTTTCTTACTTGATGCTGAATGCAACAATAAGGCACCTATCAAATAATAACTAACGTTCTGATACTGCAAGGCCTTACATGTGTACTTAAGTATATGAATAGTCCTATTTAGAACTGGTCAAAAGCAAAACAAAACCGACTTTGCACAATATCCTTTTTTATCAAATTACAACAAAAATGTTGTCAGAATTTAAAAAAATCAGGTCTCATCACAGTTAATGCATAATGCTAAGTACTTGTATAATGAATTGCAGGATCATGGCCTAAAAGTTTAGTTCCACATAAAGGCCATATTCTATTCCAGATGTTTGTGGAAATCTCCGATTCACCAAGGGTAATATGTAACCTTATGTTTATATCCCAGAGCAGTGACTATAATTAAAATGAAATTTGCCTTTCTCCAGAGAATGACTTGATTGTCCTGCATTAGTGCATGCTTCTTCAAGGAGACTAGTTATGATACTTAGCTGTGGAAGTAGAAGGTATAATACCAGTAGTTTTTTCAAAATAGGAATGTGTTTGTTTATTTATTTAACTCCATTAAAAATAAACATCAGAATTACATTTCTATATTACACTGCGTAATGCAGTTGTTATGTGCAAATTTATATTCTTCAACAAATGTTACGGGCCTCATCCAGCCAAAATTACATGTGTAACATTCCTGCTGTGAAACCTCTGGAAGGCCATAGATGCTGACTGATACACAGCAAAAGACAAACAAGAAAGATTTCAGATCCTCAATGAGCAGTTGTAGACCTGCTTATTAGAAGATGAGTTGATGTAAATGAGGTTCCTGTCTCATCTAGGAGACCCCGGGTCTTTTAAACCCTTTTATCTCAACTATCATTGGCTTTCTGATAAATACCCAAATTCACAACAAAGATTCTATTGAAATGTAAATATCTTGTTCCTGGCCCGCTTCTGCTATTTTGGATAGTATGATACATATTCATCTTAACAATCATCACAATAAATTCCGTTGACCAATGCAGTGTTTATAGCGGAGTTATTTTTCAACACATCTTTTTACCTGGCACACATTATTCACCAATCTACAGGCCAGGGACTGATGGCAGATACGGAAAATATCTTACAGGAGTCCAAAGTAATTGCTGCCTCAATCCTATTGTTTTTCACTTTATTCCACACATAGAACACTTCCCCCTCCCCTATTCTCCCTCTCCCTCCCACCCCGTTCATAGTTTACTGACTACTCTCCAAAAAAACAACATTAGAATATCTACTATACCTATGCTATACGAAATCCAAAACATCATGCGCATCTGGATTAAGTAACAGATTCATGTTTTCTGTAGTTTCCTTTTATTTTCTTCAATAATACTTTTTCATTCATCAGTGGACTTACCACCAAGGTAAGGAAATAGGCCTATATTTTTCAGCTTGGTCTTTGGATGTAGGGATGGAAGATCTTATCACTTATGTCTTAGCACAGTCCCTGCTTTGCTGATGACTCATTATGGCTCTCCATTTGGCCCGTCCCTTGCACAATTTACAGTAGTGTGGTCACTAGAATACCATACCTATTACTGGGCATTGACAGAAGACAGGGCCCATATCCTGCTCAGTGCAAGTCAAGAGAAGGGTATGCAATAGTGGGTTAGATCTGATGGCATAGATCTATAACATGGTCTTTCCCACGGGTCTTAGCCATTTTGATTTCACATTTCATGGGGAGAACATTGACTAGATTTTTCAGTAAGAAAACTGACATTTGCTTTGAATTAGGCAAGTGTTAGCTAATTTGTCTAATTTCAAAACCTCTCAAACATCATGGCTCTGAAAGTTTGACTTCAATATGCATTTTCTTTCCTCTTGCTTATGACAGTGTGTGAAATAAAAGAGCAGGAAAGAGTCTACAGGGGGGAGAAATGGGCTGAAAAAGAAGTACACCATGGGCAGAAGGGAAAACAAAAACCACTGTGAAAAAAAATGAAGAAGAAAAAGGGAGAGAGAGAGAAGAATCTAAGCAAAAAATAAACACAGTATATGTCACTCATTCATGCCAGGCTAGCTTGGGGTGAGGAGGTGTGTGTGTGTGTGTGTGGGGGGGGGGGGTTATACTGTTCTTTAATATAAAGTAAACACTTTCCATTAGGTAAAATAAAATTTAAAATATATAATCTCTCAACAGACAATGAAGACAGGGGCATATCAAAACAAATTATCGACAAACACCATACAGTGATATTTGAATATACCACTAAAGATGTTACCTGAGATGATATTTTCTGAAGAGTTTTCATTTTGTTCTCATTTTATTTTTGAACAATGACTGTCTCTTAGAGATTTAAGTGAAAAATTATCATTATTTTAGTGTTCTTGAAATAATTGAAATTTGTTGGGCATTGCTGACAGACACCAGGGATAGTAGATCTCAGAATGTAGATGATATGGCCAAAGCAGAAGAGGTAATCCATATAATATTTAGACAATTATAAGCAGTAATTATATTTCATGTAATATGTAGAGAATGAGAGAGAATAATTTGAAAATGGCTGAGAATGCTGACTATGCTGGTGGAATAAGAGATTTAATCACTGAAAGATTTAGTGGTGAATGGCAATTGTATTAGAAGAAGCAGTTGATGCTATTTTCATAATACTTGAAATACTTCATAATACTACATAATACTGTGTCATTCCCTGAATTGGTGCCATTCACATTAAGCATGATCCTATAAGGTGCTAAGCACTCTGCCCACAACCCATCAAGGAATTTAAACATATCCTTAACTTAGAATCGCAGCTGAAGACATCCACCATCACACATTGTATTTATGAATCTCTTCACCCTTTACTAATCTGAAGTCACTTTTAACACTGCACTGCATTTCAATACAATAGTTTAGGACAGAGGTGAAGAATACCTTATCTACTTGAAACTAGGGATGTGTTTTATATGTATGCAGAATGCAATTACTTAAATTTGACCAGGACACTATGGTTATCTCCTCCATAATGAACCATGTTGTCAGGACCACAGTTTTAGGTTTTATTCAAAATGCAGATACACTCTATGAGTCTATTTCATCTCCTCCAGTCTCAGGAGATTTGATCTTCTGACCCCAATCAAGTGAAGCAATCACAGAGGTCAGCAGTCCCAATTACTACATTTATACAGAGATCCAGGTTTGTGTGTGTGAACAGTAAGAAGCCATAAAGTTTGGGTGAGTTTGAGTCTGTGCAATTTGTTGTGATATGTGTTTTGAAACAATTCTGGAAAGCTTTCCTATCCTTTATCATCTGCATATCTTCTGCATGAGAACTGTTTTTTTTTCAATAGTGTCTTTTGAATCACACTCAGGAGTATTTTTTTCCTATTTAATTTGTATTTATATTTTAATTCTTGCTACTAGACATTAGAGAGCTATCTTAAAAATAAATCTGAATCTTCAATAATACAGATGCAATCACTGCATGCATACATTTCACTCATCAAAATATCAGCCAGGGATTTTTAAATTTATAATATTGTTATGCTACTCAAGGCAGAGATGAGTTGTACTACATGCTCAAAAGATTTCTATTTCCCAGGGAATTGCAGACATGGTGCCATTAAATTCTCCTGTAGTTGCTTACTAGAGGTTTGATGACCTTATATAAAGACATGCTAACAAAAGTTATAAAAATATGAAAAAATAAATTTATTTAAATAGGCTAATTAAATGGGTTATCCTACAATATGAGTCCCCTTTGTCTATACAAGTTTTAAGAGCCACTAAGATCCTTCTGCTTTGTAATTGAGTTGGTTTAATTGTGAGAAGAGTAAAGGCTTGTGAATGTATGAAGAAGAAGAAGAAGAAACTTCAAACAGGTTTCCTTTTGTGTTGTAACACAGATATAGATGGGGAAGGCAACTGATTCTCAGTTGTGGTTCTGTCATGCATCGGGGCTTGGATGAAGTGACTTTTTGGTTGTGTCTACGCTAGTATAGATGAAGCCTTTGAGAGTATGTCTATATTGCAATCAGGAGGTGTGATTGAAGCTCCTGTAGGCATACTAACTAGATCAAAGCTAGTTCCACTAACAACAACAGTGTAGTCATGGTGGCATGGGCAGCGGCACAGGTCAGCAGTTCAAGTGTGTACCCAGGGTCCTGGGCCGGGTTGTAGTTGAGAAGCCAGCTCTTGCCACCTTGGCTACACTGCTACTACTACAGCTAGCTTTGATCCAGCTGCATTCAGGAGGTGTGACTGCAGTTTATGTATGTATACCTGAGCTACGTTTGGTCTAGCTCAGGGAACGGTAACCTTTGGCACACGGCCCATCAGGGAAATCTGCTGGCGGGCTGGGGCAGTTTGTTTATCTGCAGCATCCACAGGTTTGGCCGATCACAGCTCCCACTGGCTGTGTTCGTCATTCTAGGCCTATGGGGGCTGCAGGAAACGGTGGCCAGCACATCCCTCAGCCCGCACCGCTTCCCGCAGCTCCCATTGGCCTGGAATGGTGAACCTGCAGACGCTGCAGGTAAACAAACTGTCCCGGCCCACCAGCGGATTTCCCTGACGGGCCGCGTGCCAAAGATTGCTGATCCCTGGTCTAGCTGAATCAAATGCAGTGAATGCATATCCTCCTGAATGCAGTGTAGACATACTTTGAGGGCTTGTCACACAGGTATGTCTATTACACACATTCTTAGAGGGACTTTAATGTGTCTATGGCAGAATTAAGACACAAATTTTTATACAACAATTGTGGACTATGTTGTGTGTGTGGAGGGGGGAATTCTGTCTGTAACTTGCAGAGCAGGCTGTTTGTTTCTTGCAAAAGCTCTGAATGTTTTACTACTTCATAAAGTTTGCTGCTGTTGCTTCCCTGTTTTGTCCATCCTAGTTCAAACTAATAATAAGAACTATATACATATCAGAAAAAAAACACTACTTGATTAAAGCAGAGTTCATAGTTGGAGGGGAAAAAAATCATAAATACTCATTCAGATGCAAAAAGGGAATATTGATTTTTTAAAATTTATGGATTTAAGCTAGAAGGAACCATTAAGATTAGGCGTGACAGGCTTTTCATTGATAAATGTAGATTTCACCATTCGTACATAAATTGACAAAAATATTTCCAAGAATAATAATCTAAAATTTACAAATAGACAGAATAAGAAAAATGTCTGAAAAATGCTGCTTGAGAACTTCTTAGAGTCAAAATCCAGTTATTTGGACCTTTGGATTAGGATTTCTACAAATGGACTAGTGAAGCAATAGTAAAAAATAGGTGTGATTTAAGAATATTCAAATATTTTAACACATGATATTGACAATTTGTATTTTAACTAGGGCTGTCAAGTGATTAAAAATAATTGTGATTAATTGTGTGATTAAAAAATAATCACGATTAATCGTGCTGTTAAATAATAATAGAATAGTATTTATATAAATATTTTTGGATGTTTTCCACATTTTCCAATATATTGATTTCAGTTACAACACAGTATACAAAGTGTAAAGTGCTCATTTTATATTTATTTTTATTATGAATATTTGCATAGTAAAAATAAAGAAATAATATGTTTCAATTCACTTAATACAGTGTTTCTGGGGTCGCCGCTTGTGTAGGGAAAGCCCCTGGCGGGTCGGGCCGGTTTGTTTATCTGCCCTGTCTACAGGTCCGCCCGATCGCGGCTCCCACTGGCCGCAGTTTGCTGCTCCAGGCCAATGGGAGCTGCTGGAAGCAACGCGAGCTGACGGACTTACTGGCCGCTGCTTCCAGCAGCCCCCATTGGCCTGCAGCAGCGAACCGCGGCCAGTGGGAACCACGATCGGCCGAACCTGCGGACAGGGCAGGTAAACAAACTGGCCCGGCCCGCCAGGGGCTTTTCCTACACAAACGGCAACCCTGTAGTGCAATCTCTTTATCATGAAAGTTGATCTTACAAGTGTAGAACAATGTAGAAAAAATAACTGCATTCAAAAATAAAACAATTTAAAACTTTAGAGCCTACAAGTCCACTTACCCCTACTTCTTGTTGAGCCAATTGCTCAGACATTTGCAGGAGATAATGCTACACACTTCTTGTTTACAGTGTCACCTGAAAGTGAGAACACGCAATCACATGGCACTGATGTAGCATGGCATTCGCATGGCATTGCAAGATATTTACGTGCCAGATGGGCTAAAGATTCATTTGTCCTTCATGCTCCAACCAGCATTCCAGAGGACGTGTCCATGCTGATGATGGTTTCTGCTCGATAACAATTCAAAGCAGTGTGGACTGATGCATGTTCATTTTCATTATCTGAATCAGATGCCACTAGCAAAAGATTTCTTTTCTTTTTTAGTGGTTTGGGTTCTGTAGTTTCCACATCGGAGTGTTGCTTTTTTAAGAATTTTGAAAGCATGCTCTACACCCCCTTCCCAATCAGATTTTGGAAGGCACTTCAGATTCTTAAATCTTGGGTCAAGTGCTGTAGAAATCTCACATTGGTACCTTCTTTGCGTTCTGTCAAATCTGCAGTGAAAATGTTCTTAAAACGAACAATGTGCTGGGTCATCATCCAAGACTGCTATAACATGAAATATATGGCAGAATGCAGGTAAAACACAGAGCAGGAAACATACAATTCTCCCCCAAAGAGTTCAGTCACAAATTTAATTAACACATAATTTTTTAACGAGCCTCATCAGCATGGAAGCATGTCCTCTAGAATGGTGGCCAAAGCATGAAGGGGCATATGAAAGTTTAGCATATCTGGCACGTAAATACCTTGCAACGCCAGCTACAAAATTGCCATGCAAACGCCTGTTCTCACTTTCAGGTGACACTGTAAATAAGAAGCAGGCAGCATTATCAACAAAAGAAAAAATCTACATTTGTAAATTACGCTTTCACAATAAAGAGCTTGCACTACGGTACTTGTATGAGTTCAACTGAAAAATAGCATTTCTTTTATCATTTTTAAAGTGGAAATATTTGTAATAAAAATAATATAAAGTGAGCACCGTAAACTTTGTATTCTGTGTTGTAACTGAAATCAATATATTTAAAAGGTGTAGAAAAACATCCAAAATATTTATTAAATTTCAATTGGTTTTCTATTGTTTAACAGTGTGATTTAAACTCTGAAGCTTCTCCTCCCATAATAATCCAGAACTGTGAGTGTTTAAATTGATAAAAATAGAAAAAATGCTTATGACCCATAATTTTGCACAACTGTGAAGATTTAATTGATATACATCTAAAATGCTTTAAATTAAGATCAATATTATCCTTTGAAATTATTTAAAAAATTAAAAATGGAATTCTGCCAAACCTAATTATGATAATCTAATCTGACCCGCAAAACACAGACCATAGAATTTCACCTAAGAATGTCTGCATCAAGCCCATAACTTCTATTTGAGCCATAATATATCTTTTAGCAAGACTAAATAGTCTTGATTTAAAGTCTTCAAGGGATAAAGACTATCACATCCTTAAATAAATTTAATAACACTGACTATTAAAAGTTTTGTTCCTTATATCTAGTCTGAATCCTAGCCCTAGCTTCCAACCATTGCACATTTGACCAAGTTGCAATATTTTCATATTTTCTTTCTACAAATATGCAGACACTCAGTCTTCAGTAGTGTGACTTCTCACAAATAGTGGTTTTTTAGCTAACATATTTTGCTCATGAATATTCTCTGAAGGCAAATACTATATTGTATATTTATTTGATTCCAAAATCTGCAATTTGTTGGTTGCTGCAGTTATATAATTTTTATTCTTCAGTTGGAAGGAGTATGTAATTAACAAAACACAAACTGCAAATTCTACAATCAAACATGCTTAGTTTTAACTTTATAGTCTGTTGATTAATTACATTTGTTATACAAGTTGCACTCCAAGGGGAAATTCCTCGCTGGTGCATATTGTTATAGCTGCATTGAAGTCAACAAAGTTAAGATAGGTTTCAGAGTAGCAGCCGTGTTAGTCTGTATCCGCAAAAAGAACAGGAGTACTTGTGCACCTTAGAGACTAACAAATTTATTAGAGCATAAGCTTTGGTGGGCTACAGCCCACTTTTTCGGATGCATCCGAAGAAGTGGGCTGTAGCCTACCAAAGCTTATGCTCTAATAAATTTGTTAGTCTCTAAAGTTAAGATAGTTTACATCAGTTGAGGATCTTCCTTCAGAAATGCAAAATGTTCCTGACCTCTCAGTAGTCAGTTCAATATGTTTTCATGATAAATTACCATCTCTTCCTTCTTTCTACTGAGAAGAAAAAAAATTCAAGAATAATGTTCAATTATTCCCTGCCCTCAATTCTCCTATTTCACTATTCAGATCTTTACCAGTTTTAAAAATATCTCTAGCTGACTGACAAGTTTATGAACCTAGTCAGGAAAAGTAGTGCTGTTTGTCCAGTTCGTCCATAATAGATCAATAAACATTCAGTTCTGCACTAAGATCACTGTGAAAAAGGTTTAAGAATACTAATGTTGGAGGATTAAGAATATTAATTTTGGAGAAATCAGAACATACTATCGTCGGACTTCAAAAGTTTCTGTCTTCACAACATTTTTTTTAATTTCTCCTAATTAGAAATAGGGTTACCTGTTTTCTTACTCTCTCTGTAATTTCCTTGTATCCAAATATCAGCTTTCATTTGCTAACAAACCCCAAATCACATTGCATTGCTTTCATAATGGCCAAATCAGTATTCCATTAGTTACAAGGAAATGGAGATCTGGTAGCATTTGGAAAACAGTATCTGTGATTATATAGAATGATTCATCACTTCCTACCAATTTTCACTTCTCTGTTGTGTAATAATGTATAACACTTATATATCACTATGGATGCACAAAATACTGTTCAAGTATTATCTGAATAATTTTCACAACATTCCTTTGAGGTAGATGTTATTATTCCATTTTACAGATAAGTAAGAAGAGATTCAAGAGGTTAAATGGTTGACCCAACTCTCCCCCACCCAAAAAAGATCTCTATTTCATCCCTGATTCACGATATTCTTATTAAGTTCTTGTAATATTACAACCAGAGTAATAGCTGTGTGAAAAAGAAGAAAGTTGATTTTAACACAGAAATCCATAATTAGTCACGATGGGCTCAAACCAGTCAAAAAAAGACAAGAAGCTCCAAGAGTCTCATGCATGTCACAGTTGAAGAGTCCATTCACAGCTCTCACAGGAAAATCACTTGTCTTCCACTCTCCTAGAATACTTTGTTGTTCACTGAAGACCACCATATTTTCACCACCACAATCCCTGACTTTTCATTTGCTATGTCACATTGGGCTGTTGTATGCTGAATGATTTTTCTAACCATTGCTTTCATTAACTTTTTATTTTAAAATATGATTCTATTCTGAAAAAGTGACTGAGTAAAAATTCTATATTGGAATTCCAGGTTTATTGCCTCTTAATTTGCATATCAAACATGTTCAGTAAAGAAATGCTGTTTTTAACTACCAGCCCTGCAAACTTCTCAAATCATCTTGAAGGCCTATTTGTTCATGTGAATGAGTTAAAATATTATTCTTATCCACATAAATTTCCTGAGGACAACAAAGAAGATAGGATACAATCCATGGAACAAGAACGAGGAGTACTTGTAATCAACAGACCTAAAAATCGCAATTCTCCAACAAAAAACCTCAAAAACAGACTCCAACGAGAAACTGCTCTCCATGTGTCAGTATATAATGCCTGCATCTGTAATTTTCACTCTGCATCTGAAGAAGTGAGGTTTTTACCCACGAAAGCTTATGCCCAAATAAATCTGTTACAATCCTTGTTGTTTTTGTAGGTTCAATCTGTTACACTATTTTAAATTTCTTATTTATAAAAATTCATTTTGAATATTTGAGTAAAAATCAAGAAGTTAGAGAAATTAGTTACAACACTATTCATTTCTTTAGTGTGAGAGATTAATAAACTCAAGTCCATTTGTTAAAGATATAGGATGACTGAATAGCAGTAATCCATGCCTTCTCCATGCTTAGAAGGGCACTGTCACAAACCTGAATGAGTTATTTTTACTACTGAGCCAATAAAATCTAGTAATATTTATCTTGATGCACATAAGCTTGTACAATTATCAAATATGTCTTTGTGGAATATCAGAATTTAAGGCATCCTATTGATTAAGTATCTTGACACATTGCATGGATTTAATATTTCCAGAAAAGTCATTTTGGAAAAGATGCATTCACCTCCCAACTAATTTAAAACTAATAATTAACATAGCAGCTTTGTGAGTGTAATTCTTATTTCTTATTATCCTCCAGTAAATGCTATTGTTTAGAACAGATGAATCATTAGTTCATTCATCTGAAACAAATTCTTACTTTGGCTATATAAATGGTTTAGATGAAATACATATTTGAATAACTCAAAGAATCCCTTTTCTTTTCTTCAGCTGGTATAGACAAAAACAACTTTCATTGGACAAATACAAAAGCAAAATGAAATGCCTCTCCATCCATGACCTGCTGTGATGGCAGTTTGGGGTGCAATCCAAACCAGTGAGGTGTTCTGTCAACACTAACCCTGTAAGCCTGGGTCCCTCCATATGTTTTGCTGTTGTAGCTCCAGCTGGCATGCTAACAACCAGCCTACAGGCATGCAGGTCACACACTGAAGTGTCTGTGTGCTTGCACAGCCCTGGTTCAGCCTGTCAATAGCCCCGTTCTGACTTCCAGCAGCCTTAGTTTCAATGAGAAGGGTGATCCCAACACAGCCCCAGTCCTGAATTTTCCCAAAAGATGCTCTGCAATGTCCAGCCCTGGACAGTTCAGAGAAATAATGTAATTGTTTTGTTCCTCTAAAGACACAAAATACATGACAGCTTATAAACTAAATATACTCTTCCATTTAAACAGCAATGGCTTGGTTTATAGTAAGAATAAAACAAATGTATTTACAATAGGACTTAGGTTAAATGACACCGAGTAAAATGTATAAAGATAGAGAGAGTTACAAGTAAAATAAAAGTGAAAACACGAAGCAAAAAATCTAAAGCTTAATCTAGCATGGTACAGTCTTTGCCTATGCCGGTTTCTCACCTATATTTAGGTTTCAGAGACTTCGACATTGCCTCCCAGCCATGATTGAAGGACCCATCTTTCCCAGCTTGCAAGAGATCTGTTCCCTTGCGTCTGTGTAGACATGGATGTCAAAGATGGCTTCTGTCCTTGCTTATATCTTCCAAAATTCAATAACCTTGGTTCAAGAGACAGGATGACCTCATGCTGTTCTTCCCTTCCCATTCCACTGTATGATTTCTATGTAAATGGGGTTTCCATTGTTTCTGATTCCACCATGCCTAATGTACATAGGAAACTGGTAGATAGCTGTGGCATTCCCTCCTGTCTGGGGAGTCTGTAAAGCCTAATATCAACATGTATTTATAATTCCTTATATAGCGTTAATACATAGATTTCTCAATTATATTAATCACCAACATGTCATTAGCTTTCAGAAAGGACCTCAGTCTATACACTTTGATCAAACAGTAATGTTATGTACAATCAGTTAATTCAGTTGCTTATCACTGGAGGTTCAGTCCCCTGTTTTTATAGAACAGTATACCTTTTAAATGGATTCTTCTGAAAAAGTTAAAATCTACCCTAAGCTCCTCTTTCCTGATGGGTGTAGATGAAACCATCCTGTCTCCTCCCCCATTTTTTAGTGTGAGGTTTGCCTCCCTTCTTGCTAACTTGATGGGTCTGTTTAGGTGATATGTAAATACATTCTTATTGTTTTTCAGAGTACTTCACCTCCCAGGTGGAGGAGACACATTCTTTTATTTAGTGCAGACCTGTTTACCAAATACTCCTGACATGAGTGATTTAAACACTCTATAGTAAAAATATATAGTATATATCCATAACTCTTAATACCCACTGCACACATATATCACTCCGGAATACTAATGGTCAGTGAGTTATTAGTTTTCAAATGGTACCTCCAAAGGCATATTTCCTATAAAGATTACTACAATAGTGTGCAGAGTATGAATACAGGGGTGTTTGCTGTCACACCTGCCAAGTCAGTTCCTTTCCTCTAGGATTACACAGCTCACAAATCCCAGGATGAACCAACTGAAATTAGGTTCAGGAAATTTGGCTGTGGAATGAGGCACCAGAGACAACTGGGCTGAGCCAAAAGTGTGATTCTACTGCATAATGCAAGACTGCCTTTTTTTAGTAAAGCTTTCTACTATAACCAAAAAACGTTTCAAAAACACACAAAGCAGAACTTACAAAAGCTTGAGTAGGCCAAAATATAAACCCTCTACATCACCATCATACTGATCTAATTCAGTTGCAGCACTTTTTATATTATGGTGATGGGTACTATAAAAAAAATGTTAAATCGGTTGCTAAAGCCAATATAACTGCAAGGGGTGGGGGACCCTGCATGCAAATCAAAATGCAGATTTGGAGCATTTTTGGAGCTTGGTGAGAACATTAATACTTTTTAGCAATAAAGTAAAAAAATAAATGGGACAAACCAAAACCTCAAATCTAAACACCTATAAACATAATTAGCATTAGAACTCAGACCAAAGTCCACGTTCTCAAATAATGGCTCATCTATATGTTGAGATTCCGAGATTGTCACTCTGTGTATCATTCTGAAGCCTAGAATGTCTGTTGAGTCAGTCTGAAGCGATGGAAACAGCTATACACATGTTAGAGAACTCTTTTTGTTAGAATATCACCAGCTTGAATTATCACTGGGATTCACAGTCTGTTACCATTCAGTTTTTCTCAGCCATTTTGACTTTACAAATTCCATCTGTGTGACAACCCAGACTTGCAGTAACAGTAGGCATGTTTCTATGCCATGTCAAGAGTCCTAAACCAGGATGCTATCAGAGTTAACTCAACCAATCATCATCCTTATTCTGAAGCTAATTTGAATGCAACAATTTAATTGACTGTATAAAGGAGAATAATAGACTGGAAGGGACCTCAATAGGTCATCTAATCAGGTCCCCTGCACTCAATAAAGGACTAGGTAATCACTAGACATTTCCTGATAGGTGTTTCTCTACTGTTCTTAAAACCCTCCAAAAATGGAGATCCCACAACCACAAGCTCCCTATGCAATTTGTTCCAGTGCTTAACTACCCAGACAGCTAGAAGTTTTTCCCCTAGTGTCTAACTTAAACCTCCCTTGCTGCAATTTAAGTCCATTGTTTCTTGACCTACCTTCAGAGGTTTTATGTACAAACTATACAAACTCATTTTTTCCCTATCTTTCCTCATAGGTCATGCTTTCTAGATCTTTTATCATGTTTATTGTTCTACTCTGGACTTTCTCCAATTTGTCCAAATCTTTCCTGAAATGCAGTGCTCAGATATGACACAATATCCCAGCTGAGGTCTTATCAGTGTGGAGTAGAGTCATAGGCACCGACTTCCCCTCTGTCCAGTGGGTGCACGACCCACCCTGCCCTCACCCCTGCCCCGCCTCTTCCCGCCCCAGCTCTGCCTCCTTCCTGACCCATTTCCACCCCCTTCCCCCAAGTCCCCGCCCCTGCCCTGCCTCTTCTCCGCCTTCTCCCTTGAGCACTCTGCATCCTTGCTCCTCCCCCTCCCTCCCAGAAAGTCCTAAGTGCCGCCAAACAGCTGTTAAGTGGTGGAGGGGTGGGAAGCGCAGGGAGAGAGAGGGAGGAGCGGGGATGCGGTGCACTCGGGGAGGGGGAGAAGGAGGCAAGTAGGACAGGGTGGGGGCATGGGGGGCTTGGCTGCCGGTGGGTGCGGAGCACCTGCTAATTTTTCCCCATGGGTGCTCCAGTCCCCGAACACCCACAGAGTCGGCGCCTACAAGTAGAGTGGAAGAATTACTTCTCGTGTCTTGCTTACAACACTCCTGCTAATACATCTCAGAACAGACATCAGCAACCTTTGGTATGCAGCTCGCCAGGACAACCCTCGGCCTGTGCTGCTTCCTGCAGCACCCATTGGCCTGGAGCAGCGAACAGGGGCCAGTGGAAGCCACGATCGGCTGAACCTGCGGATGTGGCAGGTAAACAAACTGTCCCGGCCTGCCAGGGGGCTTACCCTGGCGGGCCGCATGCCAAAGGTTGCTGATCCCTGGCTCAGAATGATGTTCACTTTTTTTGAAACCGTGTTACACCGATGACTCATATTTAGCTTGTGATCCAGTATGACTCCCAGATCCCTTTCCGCAGTACTCCTTCCTCGGCAGTCATTTCTCATTTTGTATGTGTGCAATTGATTGCTCCTTCCTAAGTGGAGTACTTTCCCTTTGTCATTATTGAATTCCATCCTATTTACTTCACACCATTTCTTCAGTTCATCCAGATCATTTTAAGTCTATCCTCCAAAGCACTTGCAACCCTGTGACATTGCACTCTATATGATTTTATGAAAATATGCTAATGAGTGTGAGTATAATGTAACTGGAATATGCTTCATGGTATCGTTACAAAGCTTATAATCTACTGAGTGTGGTCATCCTATTTGTATCATTCTTGTATCTGAAACTATAAATATGAAATATAACTCTGAGAGCCTATTGTAGTTATGCAAAGTGTGGGCCATTAATGGTGGTTTGGAATCTTGATGGCTCCCATCAACCAGGACAATTGACTGTGGATGGCTCTGTTTGCTTGCAGTCCTTCCTGTGAGTCAGGCTGGGAGGAATAAAGGCTTGGGGCCTCCCAGGACATGTGGTCATGTCACCTGAACTGGAATCCATCTTTAACCTGGTGTTTTTCCATTTAGAAGGAGGGGTGGAAACCCAGAGAGGGACAAAGGATTCCCACCTTGTTCAGAAGTATATAAGGGCGTGGAACAGAACAAAGGGGGCTGCAATCATGAGAAATCCCCTAGCTACCACCTGAGCTGGAACAAGGGCTGTGCCAGGGGAAAGGATTGTGCCCAGATTAGGAAGGCATCCAGTCTGTGATAAAAGCTTATTGAAACATCTCTGAGGGTGAGATTTTATCTGTATTCAAATTTCTTACTGTATTAGGTATAGGCTTGCATGTTTTATTTTATTTTACTTGGTAATTCACTTTGTTCTGTCTGTTATTACTTGGAACCACTTAAATCCTAGTTTTTGTATTTAATAAAATCACGTTTTTTTACTTATTAATTAACCCAGAGTATGTATTAATACCTGGGGAGGGGGCAAACAGCTGTGCATATCTCTCTATCAGTGTTATAGAGGGCGAACAATTTATGAGTTTATCCTATATAAGCTTTATACATGGTAAAACAGATTTATTTGGGGTTTGGACCCCATTGGGAACTGGGCATCTGGTTGTTGGAGACAGGAACACTTCTTAAGCTGTTTTCAGTTAAGCCGGCAGCTTTTGGGGGATGTGGTTCAGACTTGGACTTTGCAGCAGGCTAGCATGTCTGTCTCAAACAAGGCAAGTTTCTGGAGTCCCAAGCTGCCAGGGAAAACGGGCTCAGGGGTAGTCTCAGTACATCAATTGGCAGTGTCCAAGGGGTTTTCTGTGATCCAACCCATCACAGTGGCGTAGTCGAGCAGGATCTGTGCACAGCTGATTTTTTTGAGATATTGGTAGTGATTTTAAGTGAGTTTTGGGTGTGGTGGCTGGAGAACAGACAAAGTGGTTATTGGTTTGTTATTTTCTGTTTGCTTATTTTGGGTAAGGGAAGTAGGGACAGAAAAGTAAGCAAAATAAGTAAGAGTGAAGTTCAAAAGAAGCTAGAACTGCACAGGTTGCAAACTGCCCAGAAAGGCTGAACGCTGGGCGCTGGGAAAGTCTCTGTTAACTAAAAAACCCTTGAGTGTACGGGGAGATTTTGGCAAACCAGTAAAGTGCCTGAAACCACTATGGCTTATTGTTAAAGCAACCTCAGTATTAAGCAGTCTCAGCTTGACCAACGCAGGAGGGAGGGGACTTGGGGTGCCACAGAAAGGGCAGCTTGACTCCACGTCCTTCCTGATAAGAATTGTGTTGAAGTTGCTGATACACACATTTTAGGAGAACAGGATGTGCCCCAGGAATGTCTATTGGGGTCTCAAGGCTGCAAACTCTGGAAAAACACACACTTGGTTAATCAATAATCAGAAGGAACCTCTTGCTTGACCATTGAAACTGCTTACTTAACAAGTTTTCTTTAAGGGACATGTCAGTCTATTACTAATGTATAAATAAGGGGAAAAGGTTTGAGGTAGTTGGACTCTTTTTGGACTCTCCCTCTGGATACATCTTACGGTCCCCACCGGCAGACGGAAGATTTGGCCACCGGAAGCCTGCAGCTGTGTCACTCGAGAGCCACACTCAGCTTTGGTAATTATCAAGGGTTGGGGGTGTTTTACTAAACCTGTTGCAGATGTGTGTAAGTGCTTGAGACTAAGTAAAGTTTAGCTTTAAGTGAAAGCACTCTTGTGTTGTCCTGTTTGTGCCAGCCATCTATCGGTCGGACGGCCGTGTCTCCCCTGATTTATTTTCTGACACCACCTTGCACAGAGTAAAAGTTACCAAGAGCTTTGGGTTGAAAGAACCCTGGGTAAGACTGAGCTGAGTGCATCCCAGTTTCAGTGAACTGCAGAGGGAATGTGGCCCAACACAAGAAAGCAGGAAAATGAATACCAGTGAAGCAATTACTAAACTAGAGCTGGCTAGACTGGAAGCAGAAGAGAAGACAAAGGACCAGGAGTTTCAATTGAAACTCAAAGAAGCAGAGGCAACTGCACACAGAAGGGCTATGGAGGTAGAAACAGCCAGGGAGGAGGCTGCCTACAAGAGAGCTATGGAGGCAGAGTCAGCCACGGAGGAGGCTGCCCATAAAGGAGCCCTGGAGTTAAGAGACAGAGAAATACAGGCCCAGATTGAGGCCCAGAAGCATGAACTGGCTGTTATGGAGTGGAAGAGACAAAATCCTCCAGCTGCTGGCTCCACTGCCCCAAATATCCAGAAATGGGAGCGACTATGTCCACAGTATGATGAATCCAGTGATATTGCCGAATATTTCATCACCTTTTGAGAGACCATGCACCCTCCATGCAATCCCTGAAGATCAAAAAATGACCACATTAATAGCAAAATTGACTGGAAGAGCTCTGGACATATTCAATAAGATGCCTATTGATGATGCTTCAAACTACAGTAAATTTAAGGAACTGGTTTTGAAACAGTTTCAGATTAAACCTGAAACCTACAGGGTTAAATTCAGGAGTCTTAAAAGGGGATCTGAGTTGTGCAATGTGGCTTATGTAAATGAAATGAGAGATTTGGTAGATAAGTGGGTGAGGGGGAAAACCCCTGACAGCTTGGTATCATCTGCAAACTTTAAAGGTGTACCCTCTATGCCATTATCTAAATCATTTATGAAGATGTTGAACAGAGCCAGACCTAGGACTTATTCCTATGGGACCCGCCTCAATATGCCTTGGCTGTGAACCACTGATGACTACTCTCTGGGAATGGTTTTTCAACCAGTTATGCAACCACCATAAGTGCTGCATCTAAGCTATATTTCCCGAGTTTGTTTATGAAAAGGTCATGCAAGACACTAACAAAAGCATTACTGAAGTCAAGATATACCACATTTACCACTTCCCCCTTATCCACCAGGCTTGTTACTCTGTCAAAGAAAGCTATGAGGTTGGTTAATATGATTTGTTCTTGACAACTTCATGTTGACTGAAACTTATCACTGTATTATCATCTAGGTGTTTTCAAATTGATTGCTTGATTATTTGCTCTATTATCTTTCCGGGTACTGAAGTTATGCTGACTGGTCTGTAATTCCCTCAGTGATCCTTTTTATAGATTGGCACTATATTTGTCCTCTTCCAGTCCTCTGGAATATTTCCTGTTTTCCATGAGTTTTCAAAGATAATCGCTAATGACTCAGCTATCTGCTCAGAGACAGATTGATTACTTGACCCAATGGCTAAAGTACAAAACCATCCACACAACAACATAACTAGCACACATAATTAGAAACGCACATATCCCTCATTTGCCACCCACACAAATCAATACAAATGTTGAGCTATTAAAAGAACGGGCAGCACACCACCAAAGAACAGACAGAGTCAGTCATTTTTGTGTATTCTCATGACTAGAAGAGAAATGATAGTCCAGGTTTGCAAGGACCATCCAGCCAACTGGCAGAGGGGCAAACAGGCGTGGGAAATCTTGGACCTGACTCCCTGGAGGGACGCAAGAAAGAAGCTGACAGAGGCAGCAACCATGTTTCATTGGGACTGAAGCACAACAGGAATTGTTAGAACAGAAGCTACAGCTGGGGAGGGACAGAGTGCAGCCAGATAATCATGTTCCACCTTCCCATGTCAAAAAAATCTTACAATTCACACAAGTTTTTAAAGGAGACTGCAGAATAGATGCAAGTGCTGCATTATTTCCCATATGTTTTGATGTGTGGTAGAACTTTTTGTGAAATTGCAAATACCACCAAGTTAGATAGGCATTTTAGCTATAACTAATTTAAAAAGTGGGCTGTAGTCCACGAAAGCTTATGCTCTAATACATTTGTTAGTCTCTAAGGTGCCACAAGTACTCCTGTTCTTCTTTTTGTATTAAAAAGCTATTTTAAATTATTACAAATAAGTAACAGAACCAGAAAAAGTAATGTAAAAACAACAACCAACCAACCAAACACAAATCCATTAAAAACACTGTTAATAGACAGTAATGGTGCAACTGTAATGGTGCAGCATAATCAGTCATTCCCCATTGTCAGAATTGCATACTCAGTTAGGGAGAAAAACAAAGATCAAGTTTAGTGAGGGCTACAAATATATTTTTTTTCATTCTTAACACAAATATAGTAACAGGGAAAGCACTGAGATAAATCCTATACCCTTGAAGATTGTATCTATGTACACTGAGTATATAGCACTTACATCTCAGTTAATCAACAAAGACAAGGTTACTGGAAAGAGGAATGCTTCATGTCCAAGGGAATATAATGGAGGGGAAAGGTGATAAATGAGTATCATTACTAACCATTTGGGATCAGTCCTGAGTTGTGCTCAATAAACGCTGGGTGTAGCTGAGAGGGCATATCTAAAAAAACGCTACTTGCAGCTCCCTGATCACAAGGCTGGTTCTCCAGTGGTTCTTTTACTGGCATAATGCAGAGCAGCTCTAGGCTGTTCTACTGTACACTGGTCTACTGTGGTTTGTCGCTAGCCTTTCAAATGTGGCTCATGTTTAGGTCAAACTTATTTGCTCTGAAACTTAAAAACATATTATAGCAACTAGAAGAAGGTTTCCAATCCCTAAAAAATTATTACAAAAATACATTGAAAAATTTAATCTCCTGTAGAAGTCACCCTATCCTGACTTCTTCATAGGCATCTGCTCACTTGGCATACATGTCAAGCATTGAACCAGTGAATGAAATACTCCCCAGTTGTGAGATACATTCTGCATATATAATATCTGCCAGTCCGTTCCTATATACCTAGGAGATTCACATATAAGAGAAAAGTGATATGAAATGTCCTCATGATACTTCCTTAAATTATACAGTCAGCATCTGAGCAACACAAAGTTGACCATGAACTTGAAAAAGAAAACAGTATACAGTAGTTATGTAGCTTATGCACATCAGCATTCTCCTGAGCACTTAAATTGAATATTGATACAAACTGTATTATGGAAAGCAGGTAGAATAACAATTCTTGCTTTCTTCTATAGTTTATAATGATGGTAAAGAGATATTAACCATCTACCAAATATTGGTATGCATTGTAGTTTTAATAGTCTAATTCTATGCCTTTTCTCTGTATTAAAAATACAAACAAAAATAAATGCAACAATCTGTCCTCATCCAAGAAGTGGAATAATATAATGCTACAAGCCATAGATTCAACCCTCAGTTCACAAATCCTAATCTTTAGCAAAACCTTCCTTCCTCAAAAGACTCATAAGACCTGGGACTCAAATACTTCTCTGAAGCTCAAGAAATCTTAGCTGTTTGAAATCAAAGGGGAACAAATCCCAAAATTAATCGAATACTGAATTTACATGCCTAAATTTTATCACCACCTATACCGTATATTGAAAATGTATATACACAAAGCCATACCCTGGTATATATTGTCACATTTTAGAGGAAAGTTACTTTGTACTTTTATTATTTTTTTTTTACTTTTCTTATAGATATTCTTTTTCATATCTCTGCCTACAGCCAGGTTCACACTGTAAATTCTTCAGAGCATGGAACAGGTTTTCCCACTTCTATCATAATGGGGCATCACCTGAAGACAAAGACCTAGTCCTTAGGAATGTGGTAACATCAAACCTAGGATATCTGCATGACCAATGGCTTACACAAGAAAAATATATTAAAAATGACTAAAATATGAAACATAGTTTGGTGATTCACACCATTATGTATACATTATAATGGTTTTTAAGTACAACATCTGTTTCAAAACGGTCTTCTCATTGTTTGAATCACGTTACCATACCATCCACCTGCATAAAGCAGCAAGAGGTTCTGAAGACTCTGATCTGCAGAATCCTTCTTTACTCTCTAAGCTCCAGGAGTAACTTCTATCCTCTTTGTAGGCCAGTCATTGGAATAGGACTTGACATACATCCTCCCAGTGAGTACTGGTGAGCAGTAGAATATTGGTGATTAGGAATCGTGGATTCTATCCATGTCTCTGGGAGGTGAGTGTGGTTTATAATACAAGATATGACAAACCAAACTGGTTTAATCACTCCAAAAGGAAGTGAAGTGTATTCTATGAATCAGCACAAGAGCAGCAACACAGTGGTCAAAGGGTTAATTACAAAGTATTTTAGATTTCTTGCAAAAGGAGTACAAAGACAAGTGAGACAATCTAGTGAAAACTTGCTGATTTTTAAACTCTTCTTATTCTATCTGTTTCATTTTTTTTTTCATTCAACTTTCATGAAATGTTCAAATAGTGCTCAAAGTTCATATTCTATGTTTTGGTTTTGCCATGTCAATGATTTAAAAAAAAATAGAAACGAAAGGTTTAAAGCTCCGGTTAAGCTGAACTCTGTAACACAACCCTTAACTATGGAGTCACAACCAGCACCTCCATCATTTCTAACCCAAACTTCCCCATTTCACCTTGATCTGCTAGTTTGCCTCATCCATTGGTTGCATCTTGGTTTATTTATTTATTAAAAACTCTCTGGGCGATGACAGCCATTTATTATATATGTTTGTAGAGCACATAGCACAAGGGGGTTCCACCTGGTTTTACTCCAATATAAACGTATAATAAAATAACTAACAATTTTACTGTAAGGGATCTCCGAGGAGATAGAGAACAACCAGGAGAGAGATTGGCCAGACTTTCCTTTAATAATAAGATAGCAATTCTCTCCAGTACCAATGCTGATTTCTGATACCTTGAAGATGGAAGGGTGCCCAGAGTGTGGCTTGAGTTTGTGTTGTCCAAGCTCAAGCCTCCTGAACAAATAAAAGCTCAAACATATCTGGTTTGCCAGTCTTCTTGTTCACCCGCTAGCTGAAAGCAGAGTGATAGGTAGGTGCAATTTCAGCATTGAATATTAATAGATCTAGGTTTCGGCAGAGTAAATCTCCCTTCTAATTTACATAACCAGCTGTAGCAAGCTGAACAGATGTGATAAAAGTAAGCAGCTATCTATAATGAGCTTGTTTTTCGTTCTTCACATTTCAAAGAGCTTCCTTCCACATATTAGACAAGATGTATAAAAATACATAACTATATTATTCACATCATCCTCCTAATAAAAATATTCTGTAAATAAATCAGCAATACTTTTGGGAACACTTAGGTGTTCCTAAGAAGTTCTCCCATCCATGCATTCAGACTAGCCCTGCTTGGCTCCTTTACTGCATCAGCTGCTGAATGTCTACTGCTTTGAAGAGAGGATTTATTCCATCTCAGTCCCCTATATGTTTCTCCAGTCTAGAAAGCCCTTGATGGAACTAGAATTAACTGTCTTATGGTTCTTGGTGATCATCTTGAAATCTTCTCTCTGGCTAAAAGTCTGACTACACATGGGCCTTATTCTGCTCTTACTTCTGCTGATTTAACTGTAATGTAATACCATCACCATAAATGTATTTACTTCTGATTAACATCATTGTGAGAGCAAAATCGAGTCCTTTGAGTGTTGCAGGAGATAGACATCAATATATAGACATCAATCGCGGCTCTCACTGGCCTCAGTTCACTGCTGCAGGCCAATGGGAGCTGCAGGAAGAGGCGCTGGCCAAGGGATGTGCTGGCTGCTGCTTCCCACCGCCCCCTTTGGCCTAGAGTGGCAAACCGCAGCCAGTGGGAGCCGCGATCGGTCAAACCTGTGGATGTGGCAGGTAAACAAACTGGCCCGGCCTAAGGTTGCCGATTCCTGCTTTAGATGCTTGAATAGTGTATGGGCCTCTTTTGAGATGTATATTTACAAACATTTTTCATTCAAATGCAAACATCTAATGTAATAACTCTCTAATATCATTGCTATGTAAATAGAAAGATTTTGTATCTACCAATATGGAGTCAAATGATCTTGCAATAACTGTTTACCAGTGTAAGAAGCCATTTGAATATAGAATATTTATATGAATTGGGGAATTAGTTATCTAGCAATGCTTAAGCAGTTTCCTTACCAATCTCAGAAAGATAAGAGCATCTCTCCAAAGACTATTAATAACATGAGACAATGCTGTCTCAGATGTAAGTTTAAAGTTAAAGACCCTCTTTAAGAATTAGTTAAATTTTAAAAAATTGAGAACTGGAAAAACTTTTATATCTGGCGTAGGGATATGTGGGCCCATTTTAAGCAGATTTTCAATTACTATGAAACCCCAATGGAACTTGAGGGATAGCTCAGAAAATGGATTGAATAAAAGAAGACAAAGTTAAAACTTGTACTTTAAAGATGCTCTGAGAAGTTTACGCCAGAAGAACAAAGGCAATTAGAAACCACTGCATATGCATAAACAGATTACATATTCATGAGCTCAAGATAGTACTAAGACCAATTCACAAAGGTGCTGAGAAAATGAAATAATAACAGCTGTAAATTTTTAATCCAGCCACGCCTGAAATGTGTGTTTTCTTCCTTCCATTAAATTGGAGAAAACAGATGGATATAAAGTCTCTCTGAACTGAACAAGCTTCACTCCCTGCTCACATCTATCACACCTCTCTCAGCCTGTCTCCACAGGAAAGACAGCTAAGAACAAAGCAAACATAGAACAGCATCAAGAAGCAACATGGCAACATCACCAAGAAATCACAATGTATTGGTGAGATAAAGTTGTAGACTACTGCCAGGGAACTAGATTTAAATTCTTCTTGAAATGATTTAAAGTAATATTAAAATACTATTGTAATGTAAGATATTGCAGGCTTCTCCTCTTAAACACCACATTGTTTTTAGACAGCTGGAGAGCAGACATATGCTAAGATTGTAAACAGAGGGAATCAATGCTAATTACGTCGGATATAAGATCCTTAATATTCATTAATTTGCCAATCTCAAGACTACTCAATGAATGGTTTTCTTTGACTAATTTAAATACTTTGTTTCATAGGGATTAGTTAAGCTTACTCACCTTTATTCACCATTTATAAAGTGTTTTAGTTATTCATGATATACCAAATAAGATTCACCTACCCTTAATTGAATATCCTTTGACCATCTATGAACTGTTTTAGTATCTGTAACATTGAAACAGGACTCATTACTACTTGGGGGAATAATAAACTTTGGCCATAACTTACTAGGAGAAGAGTGACCTCCAAAAGGTCTCACTCTCAAACGCGTAATCTCTGTTAAAAGCCCTCCACAGAGAAACATACAGAAAAGATTGTAACTAAAGAACCAATCCATGCAACAAACCTCGATGCCAACTCTGCCCTCATATCTACACCAGCAACACCATCACAGGGCCTAACAGATCAGCTACAACATCACCGGCTCATTCACCTGCACGTCCACCAATGTTATATATGCCATCATGTGCCAGCAATGCCCCTCTGCTATGTACATTGGCCAAACTGGACAGTCACTACGCAAGAGGATAAATGGACACAAGTCAAATATCAGGAATGGCAATGTCCCAGCCCTATGCTCTGTCATGGCGTCCGGATGGCCAATTGTCAGTCAGAAGGTCACATCGGTGTCGTGGGCAGCACCTTGGTGCTGTGTGCAGCGCCTTGGTGTTGTGTGCAACACATTGGGGCCGTGTGACCATTCTCAAACCCTCTGCCTGGTCAATTGTAGGTCACATTGTGCTACAATTCCAGCGGGCCGTGTGCATAAGCCTCGTGTGCCGTGTGCAGTGCCTGTTACGTAGGGGGCACCAGCTCGGAGCCTGGTTGGTGTAGGAGCAGGGAACCAATTAGATGCTAGCACGTGCAAGGGTCTTCGAACAAAACTATGTCTCTGGTCTAAATCAGCAGGAGTGTCCATGTGTTAGCTGAAAGGCCTGATCACCCTTTCAGCCAGGATCTCCGCCAGATTTAGCGAGCTCATGTCGTGTAATTTCGGGTTCCATCTCATCATGTCCTTGGTGTCTGTACTGCTGGTCAGCTGAGCCTGGAGTGTGGTATGCATGTATTGATTTTTGTAGATATTCTGTTGGTTAGGCCCTTTTTCTTTATTACTTGGTACCAAATCTCTTGTACAGTGTATAGAGAGCAAATTGTTACAGTTTATTCAGTTTTGTATGCTTGTTCTGTTTTTTGGTAAATAGTTGGTTGTAGATTCCTTGTTGTTAAATGTATATAGCTGGTTTTATATTACTGCTCTGGTAATATTTCTGGTTGGTTACTTGTTTGAATTTGTATTGTTGGTTGGTAAAAGTGCTCCTCCCCAGCCCAAGTTGTGATTTTTTTCCCATTAATAAACGGCCACCTGTTTTTGAATTGCAATCTGCCTCTGTCTCAATTTTCCCCCTTCCACTTGATCCTCATTTGAACCCGTATTGGTCTTGGACAGGCAATATACAAAAACCTGTAGGAGAACACTTCAACCTCCCTGGCCACACAATAGCAGATGTAAAGGTAGCCATCTTACAGCAAAAAAACTTCAGGACCAGACTCCAAAGAGAAACTGCTGAGCTCCAGTTCATTTGCAAATTTGACACCATCAGATCAGGATTAAACAAAGACTGTGAATGGCTAGCCAACTACAAAAGCAGTTTCTCCTCGCTTGGTGTTCACATCTCAACTGCTAGCAGAGCACCTCACCCTCCCTGATTGAACTAACCTCGTTATCTCCATACTGATTTATACCTGCCTCTGGAAATTTCCATTACTTGCATCTGAAGAAGTGAGGTTCTTACCCACGAAAGCTTATGCTCCCAATACTTCTGTTAGTCTTAAAGGTGCCCCAGGACCCTCTGTTGCTTTTTAAAGTAATCATTGTTTATTGTTTACATTCTGTTAAGTTTTTAATTAAGTTTTTCCCCCCTTTCCTTAATAATAAAATAGCTGTTGGTAATTCTGATTATGTCGCTTGTTTTAAATTGACATGTTTTTGAAAGCAGTGTTTCTCAAAGGACCCACCAATGGGTTGCAGGAAGGTTTTAGACCTCAATCTGCTTAGTATCATGGCAAACACATTAAAAAATCCACCAAAAAACAAACTTAAAAAACATTTTAACCTGTTATTTAATATACAGAAAAGAAGGAAAAACCAGTGAAAACCGGGGGCGGTTAGTTTTAATAGAAGATGTGTAGCTAAATCCTCTGCATTGCTTTAAAAATCTCAACCAGAATATGCCTCAGAGGTTCCTTAAAAAACCGCACAACTCTCTATTCAACAGTGCTGAAGTATATAAACCAAGAAAAGCAAATGTTATTCTTTAATGCAACTAATTATAATAACAAAGCCAACTTAGTTCTCCTTCCCTCCTTATTGAGAGAGTTTCTTGTGAAGTTCTGCCACTTAATCAGCTATCCAAGCCTAGGTTATTACCTTTGAAAGTGTGAACTGAATTTGAAAATACAACAGACTCTATTGAAGCAACTCTAGCATCGCATGGCTTTTAAACTGACTGCAGATTCCAGGTTCAATGAACTGTCTAAAATGGAAAATATGTGTCGGGTGACATTGTTTACTCTATGTTTGGTCCAGCTGCCAGAATAAAAGTCATACCCGTATCTTCCATAGAATACAAGAATAAATCTTTTAAAGTCTATTCTCATAAACAAATTGTTGCTGGGCTCTTATCCTCCGATTCCATCTCCTTCTGCAGAGCAATTCCAAGTGCCACATCAGACTACCTACAAAATACTGGAAAAGCACCTCACATGCAAACTGACTTAAAAATTGCAGTATTGTGTGTTCTAGTAAGACATTTATGGACATACTTAAGGGTGTGAAAGCATGGGCCTTTTATCATCGTCCAGGACCGAAGCAGAACAACTGAAACAAATTTCTCTCTCTACTGTTACTAGAAACTGAAAAGCCACCAGTGGCCAAATCTGGCAAAAAAATGCAATATTTTTACTTCTGTTACCAACAACATTGCAAATATTACAGGCAAGTTGTGAGTGGATAAAAAGAACACTGTATTTTGCAATAAATGTACAACATGTAATACCCCTATTGAATTTGGATAATGCCCCAGTTATACATGTGCCTATTAGGCTTCTAGGTAGGAAAAAAGGGTATGATTTAAATAATAGGCTCCACATCAGCCACTGAGAGTGAAACAATTTTTTTTCTGCTGACATGCTATATAAAAATATGCTTACACTTTCGCATTGTGCTGTGTACAATATGTTTTACTGTTTCAGTAAAACAAAACCCTATTCATTCATTCTCTTAGGCTATTTGATCTGAACTTTATTTATTTATTTATGAATAATTAGATTATTTTAAAATGCAAATATCAACCTAATTGTGAAATGCAGAGCATGCAAATTAAATCATGCTAGTCAGCAAAATAAAACAAAATCTTAAATTTCTGAATTTTAATTGTAATCAGTGCTGGATTGCGTATTAAACAATTAGAGATCATTACACCATTTTGAAATATCAGTGGGAGAGTGTCAGAGATGATGAGTCTTCTGTGTTTACAAAAGACTCTGCCCGTGGCATGCTGTGTGCTTTTGTGAACCATTTATCTTCTAGCTTAAGCCTGTCATAGTATGAAATATTGCAGCTGTGATTCTGCATGACAGAATAATGAAACATCGAAAAAAGGCTACACTGCAGTGATTTTTCCATAGAAACTTAGCCATGAGAAGTTGAAAAACTGCACATGAAATAGCTTTTCTTTTCAGTCCATCAAAAACTTTTTTTAAATCTAATACTCTGGTTAAAAGACCTGTTGTTTCTTTCTACAGATTCAATACACTATTGCATTGCTGCTCTTTGTTTCTATATTGATATTGGTTTAAATGACTTTACATTATACTATATTAGAACACATTATATGTGGTGGGAATGTACAATTGTCCTTGTAGCATTCTGAATTGTGCATGTTTCCATTCAAAGTCTCTCTCTCTCTTGTGTGTACATATAATATATATGTATGTATGTATAATATATAAATCCCTACAGCACCATATGGAAGACTATCATATATGTTCCAACACTCTCTGGGAGAAGAAGAGTTACAAATACGTTCAATATAATGAAAAAAATATGCCTTGCCATTCTCCTTGGTACCTGACTCAGAAATATTTTGTGTCAGCAATATGGTTTGAATACTCCTCCACTGTCTACAAAGCTGATCTGGACACCTTGCTTTGCATCTTGCTTTGTCATACTCCCTGTCAAATCTTTGGGCAGTCATGCAGCTCCTTCAGAATTTAAAAGGAAGATGTGTGGCTAGGACCAACTCAATATTTAATAAGAGTGGACCAACTCAATATTTAATATGTGCCCCGTATAGAGATAGCCTAAGATGGCATTCAAATCCATATTAAGTTTAGGTGGGAATTTGCATTCAAGATTAAATCAGAGTTAGTGCTGAGAATTGAGAGCACCAAGATCTTTTATGAATTAATCTTGCAGTGAGTGATCCCTATACATTCTGTTCAAAGTACTTTGTCACCCTCAATGATGAGGACTACTGTATTAATGTAAGGTATTGTATACCTGATACTAGACACAAAATATATACAATGATGCATAATCAATTTTCAACATAAAACTTCAAATACTTTTAATTAAAAATATATAGCAACCCTTTTCTGCAATTCCTTTTGAGTGCAGTTTGACAAATTAGAGAGGTTAGCCAGTTGATCAAACACATTAATAACACAAGTGACCAAGCTGTGGAAACTATATCTAAAATTTGGAAGTGTTTTTTTTTTTTTTTAAATAAAATGGGACCAAACAATTTATATGTCAGCATCAGTGTGATAAACTAACTAATAAGTATCAACTTTGAATTGTGACAGGTACTGCAGGAGACAGAAATTCCAATTTATCTAGACAGTTTTTGCTAGATCTAAAGTATAATCTTAAAATGGACAGGAATAAATCTATAGCGGTGCAAATGTGCTTTCGACTACAATGCAAGTTCCAGATTCTCTGAGGTTTGTGCACATAAGTCTTGGGCTGATGCAGGCCAGCATGGGACTTCCTCTCACTTCGCCCCACAGGCAACAATTCCATCCTTAGAGCAGGCCACCTACAGAGTCATAGAATTGTAGGACTGGAAGGACCTTGAGAGGTCATCTAGTCCAGTCCCCTTCAGTCTCTACATTCACTCAATCCCAACTCCCTTCACACTCATACATCTTTTTTTCTTAAGAAGCTCTAACTTTTACTTTCAGAAATCCTGTAGAGTATTCAGTATATTGCATCCCCCTTCTGTCTCAGTTGTCTTCAGACAGTAGCATGATATTCTCTCCCCAACCCAAGTCTTTTGGAGTAAACCCACTTTTTCCAAAGGCTGAGGTCTTCAAAATATTCTAAGGCAGCTAGAAACCCTGTAATGGGGCCAAAGTACCATCCGTGCTCCAGCTGCTAGTTTTTTTTATTCACTGTATTATTTTTTCTGCTACTAGAATTCTCTTATAAACATGGAGAAACTTTAATAAAGACACTATAGACTGCAGTAGGGTGTATTTTTAGTATAGTCCATAATTTCTATACTATAATAGTACCCCCTATAGCACACACAAAAGTATGTTTATTCTAGATAAACCTAAGTTTGAGAGACAAACCAGAAAATCATGACATTTAAAAGTTAAGATAAATAATTTCCCTGCATTGTTTAGTCATGGTAAACAACATTAAATGGAAACACCACATTATATATCAACCTATAATCATTGCACAGGTAATTGTATCAATTCAATATGGAACATAATTAAATGCCAGATCATATTTTGGATAACCAAAAATCACATTTGTTTTTTACTGCTTCCTATTTAGAAGCTCAATAGCGTATTACACTTGATTATTATTACTGATAATTAATTATGTATTATTATTATTTGTACAACTTATTCTTCAGACTTTCTTAAAATACCCACCTCAATATGCTGCTATTCCTCCTGATTATGATAAATTCACAAGACAAAAATATAGGATTTTTTCTGGTACAAAAATCATTTAAAAAAAATAGTAATGAGAAACAAATTGTTACAACTGAGAAACTCCTTTTATCTCTACAATTAACCAAACACCACTCGCTCCTCCTTTCTCACAGCCCATTTTCTTCTTATCTTAATGCAGGTAGAAACTGTTTTGATAAAGTGTTTAAATAACCTCCAACTCTTCATCTAGGGAACTACAAAATACATGACATACTATTAAAGAATTTCATTATTATCTCATCTTCTATTTTAAGCCCTTCCCTATTTGAACACATCCTTGAAATGGTTACACATAAAATGCCACTGTCTTCTATTGAAAATTTAAAGCATATACCTATTGTTACAGCATGCCTTAGGAAATAGAGTCTTATGGTAGTACTGTAGATTCTACATGCTTTCAATACCATGGGACTGGAGAAAGTTAAGATGGAATTGGTGTTGACTGAACAGTATGACATAAGCATAAAGCCAAGACTATAAATATTTTGAGGGAATATTTGTTATATTTATCCATCCTACAGCTCTTTACTCCTCTTCTCTATTTATTTGGAAAGAATGAACAATAAGGACACTCATTTTCTGCCATTTCCCCGAAAACCTGATATAGCAGGATACACAGCTAATGGGAGAAAGGCAGTTGCTTCTCTTTGCTTCTTCAAAACTGGGTGTCTGTTGAGATTTGCAGGAACTGTTTGCAAGGAATTTGATTTGGAACTTCGACTAACTACTAATTAGACATCAAATCAGAATGTGATGATAATTTCAGTCACTAGCAGCCTTGCCCAAATTTGATCTAATGACTCAGAAATCAATAATAGTCTGAGATATCTAGTCCCCAGTTCAATGACTGGACATAATGTTGTGTTTGGTAGAACCTCGATACAATATTCTGTCATTTAGCTTCCCTTTTGTTTTGCACAAACTGTCATTCTATCTTTCACACAGTGAAATCATTTCCTTACTCTTATGGTAGCACGTTGGGAGAAAGAAGCTCTAAGCCAACAGGGGAGAGTTCTTCTGTCAGTTTAATAACTCTACATCCATGGAGGCTGTAGCTATGTCAGCAGTAGGAGCTCTCACGCTGACGTAGTGCTGTCTACAAAGGGGTGGATTCATCACATCCCTGAGCGAAGTAGTTTTACTGAAGTAAGTATATAATGTCTACCAAACTTTAGTTATATTTCTGTATCATATTTTATCTCTCTACCTCCTAACCAATCTTTCCACTGATCTTTCTTTTCAATAGTGTGGTATACCAGAAGCTTTCCATCCTGTATGTTAACTCTTTGGTTATCAGACACTGCAAAATCAATCTTTCATGTGACCAACTCCAATAAAGTTAAAGGCTGAAATCCTCACTCTCTCTGCAGCCACTTTATGTCATGTACAGGCCCTGGGTGATTTAAAGAGGCACTAAAAGGCCTGGATCCAGCTTCTGGAGGATTCCTCTGGTGTAGAAACTGCAGAAGATAGCTGTAAGGTTGCCCACTGTGGACCTCTTCACAAACCCTCACACGGGGTCATGTTGGGGGTGGGGATGCTGGGCACAGTACTGCAGAGAGTCTGGGCAGTGCTGCAACTGAGAGGCAGGTAGAGATAGGCTGCTGTAATCAGACAGGGCCCCATAAGTGCCTATATTACACCTGGGACTACAGAGCTGCCCAGGATTGGGAGGTTCAATAGTGCTTAATGACACCATAACCCTCCCCCCACCATCTTGCGCTGTCAGTTCTGTGCTGCATGTCCTTGAGGTTCAACACAAAATCACTACCAAAGAGTCATACTAACTTGCATAAGTGCTAAATTTGGCCCATTATTTTGAGAATAACATATCTATATTACATCAGCATTTATAATGGATTAAAAATAAATCACTAATATTTTCGAAAAGATGTTATTTTTACAAATATTGTGACCCATATATGTATGAATAAATGAACTACAGATCAGAATGCATGACAGAAAATTACTGATTGTCAAAACTCTAACCAGCACTAGCAGTTTACAATAGTTTATTTTAAGTGCACTGTATATATTTTCAACACATAAATAATTACAAAATCCTTCCAAAGAGATAAATAGTGCAGAAGTAATTACAAGTATGAAAGAAACAATTACAAAATGAGACATCCTACTTACCAAACTCCTTGGGAACAGCAATAGAGTAAACACAGTTGTGACCAACGCTGTAGTTTTTTGGGTAATTTGGTGATAATACCGTGCCTTCAGAGCCTGTCGACCGGCTCCCACATGGTGCTAGAAAGTACAAATGTATAGTATTGAATTATGTAACATTCAAAGGGTGATCAACTTAAACGTGTCTAACACTCATTTAATTTGCTGCATGCTGTTATAATGTACTGCAGTAAATTATCCTAATGTTTACACTAGATTTAATTTGTGTATTATAAGCCCACACCTGGATGATGAGTGCCTTCAACTCCTTTATATGTCAGTTGTATTGAGAGCTGTCTGCTGTTTGAATCATTTTGTTTCTATATCACTTATCAACAGTCTTAAGATAACAATCTTCTGTATATGCAGCATGCTCTTATTCATTCCATTGAATGCTATTATTCATTTCTCAGATATTTGACAATCTCTTAAAGGGGCAGTTTATGTAGTCTTTACATCAGTGAGCATTTATTCCAATAATCCCACAATGCAAAAACAAAGTATAGAACAATTCAAATTATTTATCAAGTAGTCAAGTTGAGACTTGACTTGATATTGACTGCAGGGAGCTACACTGATTTACATTAGTTGAAAGGCTGGCCCCTTGTTTCCAAATATATCTCGCTAATAACATTAATATTTAAACACATTAACAACAAGCTAATCAACTTATGTTTGTAGATTTCTAAAACTGGCAATACAAGTTTTCATTTAATATATGTAATTCATATTTGTCAAGTCAGACATAAATTCTCCAAATGCTATGTAAACAGAGTTTCAGAAGCAATTATATAAAACAATAAAAATCCACTATGAAGTAATGCCCTATGTATATTTCAAGCAGTTTAACTAGGGCTTGCTTCTTATATATGTACAAAATAAAACCCACTTTAAACTAGTCTAATGGGATTGTACACTTAAACCATTGCATCTTTTCCTTAAAAGAAACTTCTAATGACTCTGCAAAATACTTAATATGTGCCTTTTTAAGGTAGAGTTTACCAAATATTGAAAATACTAATGCTATTTATTTTTGTGGTAGGTTGTCAGAGCATAGTAATCTCTTTTGCACTCTGACATTTAAGAACAACAAATCCTTACTTCCATGACCCTTTCTTTTCAAAGTGTCTAATTCTTTTTCTTCCATAAAATTAAATATGAGGTGCAGAACAAAATTCATCATTCAAAATAAATGTGTATGAATGTATTATTCCCACTTCCATTCCTAAAAAATTATTAGTTTAGCTCTCACTAGTTTATTTTAAATTATTCTAAGCTTAGTTCTCACACAATTTTAAGGATGAGAATTCACCCCGTAATAGTGAACTCTGTAATCATTCATGCCTCCATGATCTATACTGTGGTTTTTTTAGTAAATTGTCCCTAACTTGGATTCGTCTGAAGTTCATCCAGAGTTGCAGAACATGGCAGCCTAAGGGCATGGCTACACTTGCTGATGTGAGTTAAATCCGTCTTCATAGAGCGCAGTAGGGAAAGCGCTGCAGTCTGTCCACACTGACAGCTTTAAGCGCACTGGCATGGCCACATTTGTGGCACTTGCAGTGGCATTGGGAGCAGTGCATTGTGGGTAGCTATCCCAGCATGCAAGTGACCGCAACGTGCTTTTCAAATGGGGGCAGGGGTGGAGTGTGACAGGGAGTGTGTTGTGTATATGTGGGGGGGGAGAGACAGTGGGTTTTGGGGTGCTGAGAGTGTGTCAGCATGCTGTCTTGTAAGTTCAGACCCCCACCTCTCTCTCACTCACTCAAAGCACACAGTAAATATTTGCTTTTTCTTGAGCTGATAAGCAGCCGGCTTCTCCGAAATGGAGCTTTGAAAAGGCATTTCCGCATTCCTGCCGCCGATTTCACAACAATGACAAGAGTGGCCACTTGACTTAAGGGGATTATGGGATGTTTCCGGAGGCTGATCACAGCGCAGTAACGCAACACCTCATTCACACTGGTGTCAAGGCGCTCCAGCGGGGGCGCAGCAAACATTATTCCACTCGCCAAGGTGGAGTACCAGCAGCACTGTAGCTGCGGAGTCAAAGCGCTCTACGTGCCTTGCCAGTCTGGACAGGGAGTGTGCTAGGGCGCCCGGGGCTGCTTTATTCTGTCTCACCCCATGATACGAAAGAATAACAGACTATAACAAATTAACTATAATGGTTCTTTAACATAGCACTAGCCTCGTTACTGCAGTTTACTCATAGATTCATAAACTTTAAGGGCAGGAGGGACCATTGTGATAATCTAATCTGACTTCCTGCACGTGGCAGGCCACAAAACCTCACTCACCCACTCCTGTAATAGACCCATAATGTCCGGCAGAATTAGTGAAGTCCTCCAACTGTGATTTAAAGACTTCAAATTACAGAAAATCCACCATTTACTCCTGTTCAAACCAGCAAGTAACCCAGGCCCCATGCTTTAGAGCAGTGATTTTCAACCAGGGGTACATGTACCCCTGGGGGTTTGCACAGGTCTTCCACGGGGTACATCAACTCACATAGATATTTGCCTAGTTTTACAACAGCATACATAAAAATCACTAGCAAAGTCAGTACAAACTAAAATTTGATACAAACTCTGACTTGTTTATACTGCTCTATATATTATACACTGAAAAGTAAGTACAATATTTATATCCCAATTGACTTGTTTTCTAATTATATGGTAAAAATGAGAAAGTAGGCAATTTTTCAGTAATAGTGTGCTGTGACACTTTTGTATTTCTATGTCTGATTTTGTAATCAAGCAGTTTTTATGTGAGGTGAAATTTGTACATAAGACAAATCAGACCCCTGAAAGGGGTACAGTAATCTGGAAAGGTTGAGAGCCACTGATTTAGAGTAAGGCGAACCCCACCCTCCCCATGGGGTCTCTGCCAATCTGACCTGAGGGAAAATTCCTTCCCAACCCCAAATATGATGATCAGTTAGCCCCTGAGCATGTCAGCAAGACCCATCAATCAGACACCTGGGAAAAAATTCACTGTAGCAACTCAGAGCCCTCCCCATCTAGTGTTCCATCTCCAGCCGTTGAGGATATTTGCTGTGATGGGTTGGATCACAGAAACCCCCTTGGGAGCTGCCACCCGATGTGCAAAGACTACCCCTGCTTCTGTTTTCCCTGCCAGCTCAGGACTCCAGCACCCTGTCTTGCTGAGCCAGACACTCCCGTCTGACTCCAGCCACAGACCCAGGGTCTGAATCACTCGTTCCAAAGCTGCAAGTTTACCTGAAAACAGCTCACAGTAGTGTGCTTGTCTTTAGCACTCAGATGCCCAACTCCCAATGGGGTCTAAACCCAGATAAATCCGTTTTACCCTGCATAAAGCTTATGCAGGGCAAACTCATAAATTGTTCGCCCTCTATAACACTGATAGAGAGATATGCACAGTTGTTTGCTCCCCCAGGTATTAATACATACTCTGAGTGAATTACTAAATAGAAAGTGATTTTATTAAATACAGACAGTAGGATTTAAGTGGTTCAAAGTAGTAACAGACAGAACAAAGTAAGTCACCAAGCAAAATAAAATGCGCAAATCTATGCCTAATCAAACTGAATACAGATAATCTCACCCTCAGAGATGCTTCAGTAAGTTTTTCTCAGACTGGACATCTTCCAGGCCTGGGCACAATTCTTTCCCCTGGTACAGCTCTTGTTGCAGCTCAGGTGGTAGCTAGGGGATTCTTCATGATGGCTCCTCCCCCTCTCTGTTCTCTTCCCCCCTTTATATATCTTTTGCATAAGGTGGGAACTCTTTGTCTCTCTGGTTTTCCACCCCCCCTCACTGGAAAAGCACCAGGTTAAAGATGGATTCCAGTTCAGGTGACATGATCACATGTCACTGCAAGACTTCATTACTCACTTGCCAGCACACACATATACAGGAAGATTCACAGGTAAATACAGCCATCTGCAGACAATGGGAGTCATCAAGATTCCAAACCATCATTAATGGTCCACGCTTTACACAATTACAATAGGCCCTCAGAGTTACATTTTATATTTCTAGTTTTAGATACAAGAGTGGTACATTTATACAAATCATATGATCATACTCAGTAGATTATAAGCTTTGTAATGATACCTTACAAGAGACCTTTTGCATGAGGCATATCTCAGTTACGTTACATTCACTTATTACCGTATTTTCTCTAAAACTATCTCAGTTATATTATATTGACTTATTTATAAAACCATATAGACTGCACAACGTCATCCATCAATCAGACACCTGGGAAAAAATTCACTGTAGCAACTCAGAGCCCTCCCCATCTAGTGTTCCATCTCCAGCCGTTGAGGATATTTGCAACTAGCAGACACAGATGGGCCACATACCAGTGCAGGCAATCTCATCATATCATCCCCTCCATAAACTTATCAAGCTCAATCTTGAAAACTTTCAGGTTTTTTGCTCCCCTTGGAAGACTGTTCCACAACTTCACTCTTCTGATGGTTAGAAACCTTTGTCTAATTTCAAGCCTAAACTTGTTGATAGCCAGTTCTGTTATTACAGATATTCAAATAAAGAAAGTGTTTCTCTGTCTACAGAACTGTCCCTAATAGGTAACAAAGTGTAATATTTCTCATTCAAATAACCTTTCTTTTAAAATATGAATTATTTCAAGGATTTTAAAGTCAAATTTACTGCAAGTATGTCATATATCTTTTGAATTCATTTGACAGTAATTTGCATCTCATAAATTAGTGATATTTGTATCTAGTCAAGTAACCTAATGGGGAATTGAGAGTTGTATATCCTTGGACAGATGACTAGGGAGGAGTACAAAAATATTGCTCGAGCATGCAGGGGCGTAATCGGAAGGCTAAAGCACAATTGGAGTTGAAGCTAGCAGGGATGTGAAGGGTAAAAAGAAGGGTTTCTACAGGCATGTTAGCAACAAGAAGAAGGTCAGGGAAAGTGTGGGACCCTTACTGAATGGGGTAGGCAACCTAGTGACAGATGATGTGGAAAAAGCTGAAGTATGTGGAGGAGGTGAGCAGCCCTCAGTGATGAAAGAACAGGTTAAGGACTTTTTAGAAAAGCTGGACATGCACAAGTCCATGGGTCCAGATCTAATGCATCTGAGGGTGCTGAGGGAGTTGGCTGATATGATTGCAGAGCATCCACCTTGCACTTCTTCTCTACCTGTGGCTTTTCTATCATGCTCTACCTCACTAGTGGGCAACCTGTGGCCCATCAAGGTAATCTGATTGCGAACATTTTGCTAACATTGACCGTCCACAGGAACGGCCCCCCGCAGCTCCCAGTGGCCACGGTTCACTGTTCCTGGCCAATGAGAGCTGCGGGAAGCAGCAGGCTGCAGGGACGTGCTGACCGTCACTACCGCAGCTCAGATTGGCTGGGAATGGCGAACCACAGCCACTGGGAGCTGCGGGAGGCCGTGCCTGCAGACTGTCAATATAAACAAACTGTCTTGCGGCCTGCCAGTGGATTACCCTGATGGGCCGCGTGTGGCCCATGGGCCATAGGTTGTCCACCAATGCTCTACGTTATGTCCATAACTTACCATGATTAAGAGCTGTGAAGAACAAATACACAGGCACAAAACAGAGTAGAGTTCTTCCTAAGAACTGATTTTTTTTTCACTTGAATTTTTGTTTTTCCTCTTGAAACTGATACTTTTTAGTTCCTAGTATTGCATGGAAATTACTTACTTTCTAATATCTTTAGCAAGAGATCTAATATTATTTCATTCTAATTACAGAATATAAGCACCATATTGTGCCATCCACTTTTAAGCAGCATTTCCCACTGGATGGTGTAAGACAGCTTTATGTCATGCAGATATATTTGATTAAACAACTGCAAATATAATACATTAATAATTAATAATAACAACAATAGTAATTAATAAAAAGTAATATTTCATAAACACTGCTAAGAAGAAAGACCAGATGACTCAGGAGAATCCTAAAGTGGTAATGATTTGTTTACTAATAGGTCACTGGTTAAACCCAATCTAGTGTAGAAAAGTAATTGATATCTGAGGACTCTTTAGATGCCGACTTTATATGATTAAATTGAAGAGATAAATTTCTTGATAACATTATACTTTTGTAAGACACTTAAATGCTACAGTTAAACAATAGAGAGAGAAGGTAGGTAATCTTGTTTTTGTTTTTTCCATGTCACTTTGGGGTCCTGTATGTACTTTGTTCATATTATGCCTGTGTCAGTGTATTGTTTACCTGTGTTATTTATCTGTATGGCCAGAATAATATTTCCATTTGCCAAGATCACCTCATTTATTCTGTCAAAGACAGCGAGACAATGATTGGACAGCTACTTGAGTAATATCACATTAAATTAAAACTATATGATCAAAATTAATGTATTCATGAAACTATTTCAGGACTATAAATAAATTTGAAGATAATACATTAATATTCTCCTTGTGTCCCACTGGCACCTTAAAAAACCCAACGTTTTTAATTCAATCCAAGTCTACTAAATGGGTTTCTTTGTTGCTGCCCTCTTCACTACCTGATACAGTTGTCATCTAATCCGAAAACAACTTGTTGAATTACTATGTAAATTAAATCAGTTTATCTGCTTTAGTCTTCCATGCTTATGATTTAATTTTAATATCATAATGTTCTGTTTTAAAATGTATTGCTTTCCTAAGAGCATATCTGATGACAGTATAGAGTAGCAAAAACCATTTTGATGGAAAGGTTTCTTCCATGTGACTCTGTATGGTCTAGGTGAGTGATTCTCAAACTTTTGTACTGGAGACCCCTTTCACATAGGAAGCCTCTGAGTGTGACCCCCCACCTTATAAATTATTTTTTTATATATATATTTAACACCATTATAAATGTTGGAGGCAAAACAGGGCTTGGAGTGGAGGCTGACAGCTCGCGACCCCCCCATGTAATAATTTCACGACCCCCCAAGGAGTCCCGACCCCCAGTTTGAGGCAGGGTAATAAAAGGTTATACTTAGCAATATATTAAAGAAAATGTAGGCCTCATATTTAGACAAAAGTTGAGATATATAAATTAATAAAAAGGATTTTTGTTGCAGATATCCTAATTTTGAGGGGTTTGAATGTTTTTAGATTTTTTTTTTTTTTTACTATCAAAAAAGAGCAAGTATGGTAGCATTTATACTCATGTAAGAAATGAACAATTTCTCATGCAAAGGAAAACTCAACAGATGAAAAAGATAAAATAATCATATTTTCACCTTCTAATTCCCATTATTACCAAATTACCTATACATTAGCTACTGGAGGATAACTTGGAGATGAATATTGCTGTATAAAGGCTTATAGAAAAGTGTGAGGTTGGCAAGCACCTCTCAAACAGTTCTGAGGTAGGAAGTAAGAAATATAAAGTAAGCAATCTTCCTTATAAAGACTTGTTAATGATCAATATGTAGGGCTGTCAAACAATTAAAAAACTTAAATGTGATTAATTGTGAGTTTAAAAATAGTTGTGTTAATCACAGTTTTAATTGCACTGTTAAACACTAGTAGAATACCATTCATTTAACTATTTTGGATGTTTTTTACATTTTCAAATATATTGATTTTAATTACAACGTACCCTTACTTCTGCAATGCTGCTGCGACTCCTGGTGCCTGGTTCTCTGGCCACTCCTAGCTCACCAGGGGCTCCATTTCAGATTTTGGTTTTGTGTGAGAGAGTGCATGTGTTGCAAGGGAAGTGTGTGTGAGTGTGGGCACGTGTGCATGTTGGAGAGAAGTGTGTGTGTGTGTGAGACGGAGGAAGAGTGTGTGTGTGTGTGTGTGTGTGTGTGCACACGCGCACGCGCTGTGGGAAAATTGTCTATTTAAGCAGAATACTCAGGAGCCTGAACACTTTTGCAGCCAGCAGCAGCTGCTGTCGGCAGCACTCACTCCTAAACCACCAGCAGCAGCAAACAGGCTCCCCCGGGGGAAGGAGGACACCCCAACAGCAGCTCATCTGTTCCCCGTGCCCCCATTCTGTTTAGCAGACAAGGAGGCAGGCTCCTGGTCCCAAGCAGCTTGACAATGGGCGGGAGAGGAGGCAGGATCAGCAGTGGAGCAGGGTGGTGGGAGGAGGGGCACCCCTGCCCCAGAGGCACACAGCGGTGCCCCCCAGAGCACAGCACCCTGGATGGTGGCCATCCCACTCCACCCCTATGGCCGGCCCTGTCCAGTAGGGAGGGAATGGTGCAGGCCGCTGCCCAGTCCTGTCTCCAGAGGTGTGCAATTAACACTAGTTAAAAAAACACAGATTAATTTATTTTGAGTTAATCACATGGGTTAACTGTGATTAATTGACATCCCTATCAGTATATGATTTTTTAATGTAATTTTTCCAATTTTCCGCAAGATCAAATGATAGAAATCAAGCATTCCAAATTTCAAAATACTTAGAAAGCCCAATCACCTGAACATAATCACGTTAGTGATCATAGTGCATTTCCCTCATTACAATCTATTCTCTATTTAATGACCTCTGGGAAGGAATGACTGTTTTTGTTCTGGAGTGATATTTAAAATGTGCCTCTCCCACAATCTAGTCTACATCATTGAAGGCCAGAAAGTAAAACAAAACAAAAAACCAACCAAACAAACAAAACACTTGTGTTTCTATGCTGAGCTGTACTGTAACAGGGGACACACTTTCATTCTTATTAGATAAATCTGGGAATTTTGCCCAGACTGTTTAGGGCATTGCTTTTAGCTGCATGTCACAGAAGACAGTCTTGGACAGCTGAGCCACACTCTTATTAGACAAAAGTAGAGCGATGGGAAAGAGAAGAAATAAGAAATAAGGTAGGGAAGGAAAAAGGACGCATTGGGAGGAGGGTGGGAGAGACAAAGTCTCATATCCCAGGTGGTGTTTGGGATTTAGCCAAAGGCAGTGGAGGAGGCAGTGTCATTTGGCTCCCTTTCTCTGGCTTACTCTCACCAGGACATCTCTCAGGATAGGATAAAGAAGGTCCAGGATCCCAGGAGACACAGTGAGTGTGGTAGCCGTGATGGTGAAGCGCCCTCCTTTCCCTTCTTTCAGTCAACCAGTGTTGTGGTCACCATCTTTCACCCCAGAGATGTGTAGGCCTTACCTGCATTCCAAATGGGGGTTCACATGTGCACCATGCACCTGAATCTGGAGATTTTTACTAGCAGTGTCTGTTGGTCCACATATACACAGTTGTTGTCTTCTTGCTCCAAACTGAGGGTATAAAGGGTGATGTGGACCAACACCACTCCAGTTCCTTCTCTAACCACAAATACAAATATAACCCATAATGGAGGGGATGGAGGGAATGAAAACTCTTATGCAATCTCACACATTTCCTATAATCACTCACAACAAAACAAAAAGATATCTAAAAGCAAGAAACCATTCTGAGATGCTGACTTGTCCTACCAACTTCTCAATTGTGTTGTCTGCAAAGTGCCAGCTCCCTACTAATGAAGATAATATTTTCAGCCTTCTCAACAAACAATAATAAACTGATATATTGAAAGTCATTAAGAAAGAAAGAAAGAAAGAAAGAAAGAAAGAAAGAAAGAAAGAAAGAAAGAAAGAAACCAAAACCACCTTTGCTTGATATCTTTCCATGTTACCCACCTCCTTCATGCCCAGTGTAAACGGCTTCCAACTAACAGTTACATGCTCTGGCATTCTATATTTCTCTTGAAGCCAGTGATTCTTCATTGTATCAAAGTCCAACCTTTCTATATTATCTCAGGATAATCCCTGCTAGGGACTATAGAATATGCAAAAAGCTTCTGAACATCTGAGGGGACAGTTTATGTATACAACTACATGAAAACCCTGGCCATATAACCTTCTTGAGCTATCAATACAGTAATGAATATGTTTTGGGAGCAAACAATACTATAGTTCCATACAGTTAAGGCCAGAAGGGACCACCAGATTATCTAATCTAACCTCATTGTCACAGAGCGGTCCCCTGTGAGCCTCTCTCACTTTAGATACAAACCATATTCACTCCAGGCCACCTTCATTGCCACTGTACTTTATTATAGTGTTCTAGCAGCACTATTTACATATTTACAAGCCTCAGTCAGCTCCCCCTCTTACTTCTGGAGGGAAAGGGAGCAGTACTAATGTAACGCCGACAGTCCCCGGTCATTGATGGGTGGGGTCAAAACGGGGACCTCTGGAGTTTAGTGCATGAGCCTCTACAGCATGAGCCAAAAGCCAACTGGTTGTTAGTTAAGACTGTAGAGCAGACTCATTTACCTCTCTCTCGAGGCGTTCTCGGTACCACTAGATGGGACTGAACGCCACACCCAGGAGGTGTGTGGGTTACACTAGCAGCAGCAACCAACTCTGCCTTCCTTCAGGCTCTCCACCCCCTATCCAGGGCTTCCTCCCTCTCTATTTGTCTGTTCCCAGCTGCTGAGGTTGCTTCTGATGGGAAACTTGATTCATTAATATTAGTAACGTGATTTCAGATCCTTAGATATACATGAAAATTTCCATGTTTTACTGTTTTTCCAACATTTTGTTCCAAAACTAAAAAACTCAAAATAAATAAACAAATAAAAACCTATTATCCTCCTGGCATGTGAAGACTGAGTGTGCCTGTTTCTTTGGTCCTAAAACAATTAATAGGAATTACCCTTATTAGCCTGATTCAGATCTCATGTAAATCAGAAATAACTCAATTGAAATCAGTGAAGTTAAACTCATGTAAAATGCTGTTAGATCAAAATCAGGTCCTGTAACTCCACAGGATGACTCCTTGTATATTGATGGGTGCAAAATTTAGAATAAAAAGTTTGGCTGGTGGCAGAATTGGCCATCAAAAAGCTATTGATTTACTGTCATGGAAGGATGGGTTTTACTTTGCTCCAGTGTGGGAATTCTGAAGAAACACACGGTTGGTCCTGTAATTTCTGTGTGGCCCCTGTGAGGACCTTGACTCAAAGGTCTGAGGGGTAAATAAATGTTGAAAAGTTTTACATATCAAAGATAAGAGCATCTAGATGTAACAAGAATGGATATGAGAAGCTCCATGTCCTGTAATTAGTTATTATTAGGATAAACCTTCTTGTTTAGTTTTATCTGCTATTGTTTTCTTTTTCCCCATACACATGACTACTGGTGAAATATGTGTATCTTCTGTTAAGTTAGTTGGAGTGGATATTTAACACCTACAGGGTGTAAAAAGGGATACAAACTTAATTTGATTAGCTTTAAAAACATGTTACATTAATATCAGAATCACAAGAGAGAGCCAAGGATTTGTCTTTCTTTCCAGAAAATGGATAACTAAACTGAATGGCTCTGGTTGTCCAGGTAAAGAATCTCTTTAAAATAACACATTATATTTTTATATTGCCCATTTATTTTTCTGTCACTTGGACTGACACCTGTGAGCACATCAAAAAACAAAAGCACTGGGACCACGAGCAAAGTTAAAATCCATTGAGGCCTTTTATCCATTCAATAGTTATGAATTCCAGTAATTTATATATTGATTACTCATTCATGCTGCTTGTTTCATGGCAGATTATTGTGTAAAATGTGCAGCCATACAGCTTTGCATATGTCACAATGTGTCACAGAAATCTGTGTGCCATATAACAGTGACCCACAACAACCAGTATTCATTGTTGTCAGTAATACCAATGGTAAATGGAAGAAACAGATCACACTGCTTGCTGCAACAAGCTCATGCGCATCTCTCCCTTCTCCCCCCAGCTATCAACCAAATAGAAAAAAAAAACAAAAAAACAAAACAAAACACAATCAGCCTGTTGGTGCAAGCTCACCTGCCTGGGGATAAATGGTTCATTTGCCCTTCCTGGGCTATGACTTTCTTCCCTGGACTTCAGTAGGAGTATTCCTCTCTCTTTCTGGGTTTAATCAATAGTCTTTTTCTTCACAAATTCAATGATTCTTTACCCTGGTGCTGCAGGTTTTAAAGGAGGAACTTCTTCGCTTCCCCCACCTTGATGGAGGCCTTTAGCCTGAGTCCCCTAAATAAAGACCACACCGTGTGGCCTCTATCTCACACCGTGCTATACTGACTCAGGTCTCTTTCTATCTTCCTCATCCCTGGAGTCCTTCTAAGTCCTGTTTCCTGTCAGGCTTGTCCATCAATCCCCTTTCTGGGCTCACTGTTTCCCTACCTTTCTTAGCAGAGAACCCTTCTTCAGGTTAAGGTGAAACCTGAGCTCTCCCTTTCTGAGGCAGTAGCAACGGTTTATGTAATCCATGCCTAGTCACATTAAGCCACTTGGCCTCCTGATCTCTCTGGCACTACATCTCCCAGCATTCCATTGTCATGAAGGGTCAAGTTCCAATAACACCTGATATAGCAGCATGTGCTCTTGAAGGACTTAGTGTGCTCTACTATAGAAAATCAAATGTCGTGTTTAAGAGCTTTAACCTGTCACCCAAAGGGGTCAGGAAGGATTTTTTTTTTCATAATGCACAATTGAATAGATGTAATCTGTTTTTTTACCCTCTTCTTCTGACAAATCAGGGATTGGCCACATCTGGAGATGGAATACCAGGTAAGGTGGGACCAGTGTTCTGAAATGGTACAGATAATCCATTCTAGTTGTCTGACAGGTGAGTCTTACTCCCATGCTGATTGCCACATTTGGGGTTGAGAAGGAATTTTATTCAAGGTCAGATTAGCAGAAAGCCTGTGGTGTGTGGGGCAGGGGAGATGAGGTTGCTTTCCTCTGCAATGTGGAACATGGCTTGCCTGATGGGATCATCTGGGTTTATCTCATGTCCTTTTTATTGCAGAAATCCCCAGGCACTAGTGGCACCTTGGTCTCTCCTGTTCTTTGCCTGTGGCACACAGTTTAGTTTTCTGAGGATTGAAATGTTTTGGTTAATTGAAATCTTCAGGCTTCATATAGGGGTAACTGGATGAAATACGTGAGTGTGACACGGGTTCTGAGTCAGGAGCTGACTCAGTACGCTGTCACTCAAATCCCCATCAATATAGGTTATTTGGACCTAAATAGAGGATCAGTTAACAAGTAGGGCCACAGCTGAAGGCATTTGTTCCAGGAAAATAGTTGGAAGAAGAAATTGGGAGAATACACAATGTTGTTTACTTCCAATACATTGGAGGAACCGTTCACTTACACATCGCCTTCTGCATGTGAAAACACGTTTCGTGGAACGTTGCCACAGTCTGTAAGAATTTAGTTGATCATCGATCAAATTCAGTTGCAAAATCTAAAATAGATTAATACTAAATTATGCAATCACTTTTCCCAAGATTTCTTAGCAAATTAGAGTACTTCATTTCCCTGAGACATTCAGAGTGCCTATTTTTTTTATAATTAATTGCAACCATTGTGGATATTTATCTCTCTTCCATGTGATGCGGAAGTACAGGACCTAGGCTGTTTAGTTCTGTTCAAATAAAATAGCCCACTAAAGTTCTTTAAATATATATGTTTTATAAATGTTTAAAATAGAGGCCCCAAAGACTTTTTAAAATTGATTTACTTATTCATGCAGCACAAAAGAAAACTGCCATGATCCTAAATTTATTCTCAAAGCTTAAACATTTTTTTAAAGCCAGTCTACTTTTCCACAATCACAATTTCCATACCTACATAGTTGAGGGTAGTGTCAACTACCCCCCAGCAATTGTAGTTTGTAGTGTTTAGATGTTATCTGATAGTCAGGCATAATAAGGTAGACAAGAAAATGGCATATATTGCACCCATAAATAATTGAGTGTTAAAAATAAATGTGAGTCAAGTTAAAATCAGGCTGAAAATCAAGCCCTCACTGGTTATCACAATCAGAAATGTCATTTTCATGGAGAGGTGGAGAAGGGAGCAAGAGGTTCAAAGGGAAGTCCCATTAAGTTTGCTAGCACCAGGTTGAAACAGGGGGAAACGTGTTCTTGCACCTGTGGCTATAACCTGTCTAACCCTTTTAGAAATGTGATCGTTATAGGGTTGGAAAAAAGCGATTTATTATCTACTGAAGGGTAGAAAGCTGAAATAGCTGCTAAATATACTTTAATAGAACTGTCAAACCTTGATGTTTTAGGTGCAACAGATTGTGCAAAACGTGGTTAATGGAAGCTTTCACTGGAGACACACATTTTTGGTGAGACCAGAGAGAAAACCTTTTTTATTTGGCTAGGTAAGTAAGCCTAGTTAAAGGCTTTCTGCTATTCAGAAGCACTTCCTGAACAACTTTTGAGGAAGCCCTTTTCAGTGATGTTAGCCATGAAGCATGCATGCTGTCAAGTGGAATGCTTGCAGGTTGGGGTGGAGCAGACATAAATGGTCCTGAGAAATCATGTCTGGATCCAATGGGAGAGTCAGAGGAAGACTCAATGACAACGTTAGTAGGGTTGAGAATCAATGTTGCCGAGGCCATGTTGGTACTAGTATGAGGCATGCATTGTCCTGGTTGGTCTTGAACAAGACTCTGGGCAGTAAGAGTATTGGAGGAAAGGCATACAGCAGGGAGTTTTTTTATGATAGCAGGAAAGCAACCATCAATGAACCCAGGCTATGACATCCCTGGGAGCAGAACTTATGACATTTTCTGTTAGCCTTTGTTGTTAATAGGTCCACTTGGGGACTCCCGCACAACTGGAAGATAGTCTTGGCCATGTCAAGATGTAGTGTCCATTAGGAAAAAAAAGACCTGCACAGGTGATCTGCCAATGTGTTTTGCTCTCCTGCAATATAAGCAGCTTTGAGGTGAATAGACTTGATTATGCAGAACTCCCATACAGAATAGCCCCCTGGAACAGTTATGAGACAGTGCCTCTCCTTCTCTGTTTACATAGAATATAGTTGCTGTGGTGTTTGTTAGCACTAACAGATTTTTTTCCCACAATATGTGGCTGAACAGGCTAGGCAGACAGCATGTAGCTCCCCAAAGTTTATATGAGACCTCAGAGTCTGCGAAGACCACAAATCTTGAGTTTGCAGGGTACCCATGTGTGCCACCCAACCTAGGGACTTTCATGACCAACATAAGAGTTGTTTGCAGGGAAACAAAGTGAAATCCTGTTCAAACTTTCTGAGAGAGAACAAAATTACCTTTGGTACATGAACCACTCTGTCTAGATGATGCTGACTGGGAGCACACATTAGTCATTATCTTTGGAAAATCATGGGAGACAGGAGAGATTCCAGAAGACTGGAAAAGGGCAAATATAGTGCCCATCTATAAAAAGGGAAATAAAAACAACCCAGGAAACTACAGACTAGTTAGTTTAACTTCTATGCCAGGGAAGATAATGGAGCAAGTAATTAAGGAAATCATCTGCAAACACTTGGAAGGTGGTAAGGTGATAGGGAATAGCCAGCATGGATTTGTAAAGACCAAATCGTGTCAAACCAATCTGATAGCTTTCTTTGATAGGATAATGAGTCTTATGGATAAGGGAGAAGCTGTGGATGTGGTATACCTAGACTTTAGTAAGGCATTTGATACGGTCTCGCATGATATTCTTATAGATAAACTAGGCAAATACAATTTAGATGGGGCTACTATAAGGTGGGTGCATAACTGGCTGGATAATCGTACTCAGAGAGTTGTTGTTAATGGTTCCCAATCCTGCTGGAAAGGCATAACAAGTGGGGTTCCGCAGGGGTCTGTTTTGGGACCGGCTCTGTTCACTATCTTCATTAACAACTTAGATATTGGCATAGAAAGTATGCTTATTAAGTTTGCGGATGATACCAAACTGGGAGGGATTGCAACTGCTTTGGAGAACAGGGTCATAATTCAAAATGATCTGGATAAATTGGAGAAATGCTCTGAGTTAAACAGGATGATGTTTAACAAAGACAAATGCAAAGTGCTCCACTTAGGAAGAAAAAATCAGTTTCACACATACAGAATGGGAAGAGACTGTCTAGGAAGGAGTATCTAGGGGTTATAGTGGACCACAAGCTAAATATGAGTCAACAGTGTGATGCTGTTGCAAAAAAAGGAAACATGATTCTGGGATGTATTAACAGGTATGTTGTGAGCAAGACATGAGAAGTCATTCTTCTGCTCTGGTTAGGCCTCAGCTGGAGTATTGTGTCCAGTTCTGGGCACCGCATTTCAAGAAAGATGTGGAGAAATTGGAGAGAGTCCAGAGAAGAGCAACAAGAATCATTAAAGGTCTTGAGAACATGACCTATGAAGGAAGGCTGAAAGAATTGGGTTTGTTTAGTTTGGAAAAGAGAAGACTGAGAGGGGACATGATAGCAGTTTTCAGGTATCTAAAAGGTGTCATAAGGAGGAGGGAGAAAACTTGTTCACCTTAGCCTCTAAGGATAGAACCAGAAGCAATGGGTTTAAACTGCAGCAAGGGAGGTCTAGGTTGGACATTAGGAAAAAGTTCCTAACTGTTAGGCTGGTTAAACACTGGAATAAATTGCCTAGGGAGGTTGTGGAATCTCCATCTCTGGAGATATTTAAGAGTAGGTTAGATAAATGTCTATCAGGGATGGTCTAGACAGTATTTGGTCCTTCATGCGGGCAGGGGACTGGACTCGATGACCTCTCGAGGTCCTTTCCAGTCCTAGAATGTATTAATCATGCTAATCATCCCTGAAGCCTCCTGAGGCATAGTCTGGCATGCTGTGCTATGTAGGTACATGCTGCTATGTGCCCCAAGAGATTGAGACAAATGTCCACTGTGGTAACAGGATGTGCTTTTAGACCAGGACCTGGAGCACTTGGAACTTTGACTGAGGCAGAAATGCCCTGGCTTTGGCGGGGCTTGAGCCAGCTCCGCACAGCAGGGTCCAGGGAGGGAACTCCACCAACACCCCCTGACTCACTCACCCCTCGGTGAGAACCACTGGGATAGATGATTATGGGTAGGTACAGATAGGCATGTAGGAACTGGTATATTGCCCTAGACAAAACTGTCAAAATACATGGTTAGACTGGGCTGCTGGCTGAGGGGAACCTGCTATTACAGAGGAGTTGGGGGAGATGGTCACTTCCTATACTTCCTGCCCCATTTTCTCAGCAGGTCTTGAGGCAGAGGTATAAAGCTCTGATACCCATGAACCTGTAGGAGCCGGAACTGCGCTACAGTGTTGTCCTGGAATCCTTTAGGCTATGTAGCCTATCTTCTGTATGTTCAAAAACAGAGAGAGGGACCTTCAAAGGGCAGATCTTGCATGGTCTGCTATACTTAAGAGGGAGACCAGAAGACTTCAACCATTAACATCTCATAAATATGGCAAACACCGTGGATCAAGCTGTTGAGTCTGCCACATCAAAGCTGTCCTGGAGAGCTGTACTTGCCACCAGCTTGCCCTCCTCTACCAGATCAAACTTCTGCCAGGAGTCCTCCAGTAGCCTGTCTTTAAACTTCATGATGTTTTCCCATAAAGTGAAGTCATAGCAACTTTGAAGAGCTTATTGGTTGGCAATTCTAAGTTGCAGCCCTCTTGCTGAATAAAGCTTATGATCAAGTAAGTCCTGTGTCTTTGATTCCTTATTTTTTAGTGAAGAAACGTGGGGTCACTGACTTTCGCTCTCATTAGCTACTCCAAGGAGGGTGACCATAGAGGTGTTTGAAACCCTTAGAAGGGGCATAATATGTCCTCTCTGACCTTTTCACTGTAGAGGGAGGGAAGAAGGGATCTTCCAGAGTATTTTGATCAGCTCCAAAATTGCTTAATTAAAACAGTAGCCCCAATTTGTAGGGCCCTACTGAAGATAACATGTCCACTAGCTCACGGAATTTCTTGTGGACATCTTCCTCCTTACTTTTTAATGTCAAGGCCACTCCTTTAAGCAGTTCTCAGTAAGCCTTGTATCTGCTTGTTGCAATGAATTGCTCACCCTCCCTATAGCCTCACTTGGTGGTGAAGAATAAGATGCACTTGGATGCTGAGGAAATGAATGGTCTATCTCTTGCAGTAGAGGAGCTGTCTGAGTAACTTCCAGCTGGACCGTATCAGTCCTGGGCATCAGAGGATGTGTTCTGCAGTGCTGATGATCTCAGTGGAAGCCAAATCAGATAGGTGACGGGAGGTCCTAGCAGGGGGAGGGATACTCCACGATGTCTAAAAATGCCACTGACATATTAAAGGTGGGGCCCATACTTGCACAGGCCACTGGAGATGTGCCCACTGCTGGAAGTACTGTGACACACATGGACCCAAAGGCTCTGATGGAGGATATGCGTCCCATGTGGCATGGGACACAAAAGACCCCAGCTCCGAAACTGAAGATGTCTCCAAGTACTGCAATGACGGTGGAGCAGATTCCATGTGGACAGGAGAGAGATAAGCTGAGTCTGGGGGTGGCAAATCTGGGGATATTAACAGTGGTTTGCCCCTGGAATGAACTGGCCTCTTAGATACCAGATGCAGAGAAGGCATCAGTACTACATGGTCTTTCAGAGCTGGTGTAAGAACAGTAGTCACCGGTACTAGCTGAAACACTTCCTGTAACACTGGGGACACCAGTACCGAAAGGTTACTCAACTTTTCGGTACTGGTGTCCCCAGTGGTACAGGAAGTGGCTGTGGCTGCCTCCAGTGTTGTCAGTAACAGAACGGAGTCTTCAGTTAGATGTCTTTGCAGAGAAACTTAAGGGGTCGGCCTTGACGAACCTGGCAGAGGTTCTCTAGAAGAATGCTCTGGGGAATGCTTCCCGTCAGAGTCTCTTCCAAAGTCTTTGCCTCTAGATGGCCTCACTAGATGAGTCCTTGGAAGATCTCTGTCTCTTCTTTGGGTACCAGAGACGCAAATGAGGTGCTGAAGCCATCTCAGGTGGCGCACTCTGTACTGAAGGTGCAGCATTCAGAATATGCTCTGAACCTGATGATTCTGGTGGAGGGTGGAGTGCCACCTCTATAAGGATACACTTAACTCTCGCTGATCCACCTTTTTTAGAGTGAGGCTTAAATCCTTTACAACTATGACATATATAATTGATGTGGGACTCCCCCAAATATTTTAGACAGCTGGGGTGTGGGTTTCTGAATGTCTTCAGCCTGGCACACAACGTGCAGGACTTAAACCCTTGAGGGCAGGGTTCTGGTACCAGTACTGAGAATCAAATTTGGTCTAAAAAGAACCTAAAACTTAAATCTATCACTAACACTAACAATACTGTATACCTAGCTAGCTACTAAGAGAACAAATGAACTATATAGAAAGAATGTGGGGGGAAAAGCTTGTGATAGCAAGATTGTAAGTGCTCCAATAAATGTCACTGGCAGTAAGAAGGAACTTGGGGGGTCAGGGGTGGTTCCGTCCCCTTATACCTGCATGCAGTAGCATTAGGCAGCTAAGGGTACTCAAGCTGCCATGAAGGGTACCACTGAGGGGAAAAGTTGTCCGACAACTGTTCATGGGGCATACATACACCTACATGGGCATGTGCAATCACTCAAAGCATCTCAAAAAATACTTGCTTGTTTCATCTCGCCTGATGAAAATCAGCTATTTCAAAATAACTTTAGGAACAAAACATTGCTGTTTCAAATTGTGTAGGACTTTCAACTTCATGTCATGACCAGACCCAACTCAATATAGCACTGGACTGGAATTAACACAATTATTAGTTATTCATAAGCACCTGGGTATACATGGCATTTTAGAGATTACAAGTATTGAATTCAACAGGTATAAATCAATTTTCACTAGGTGAGGATCTGACCCAAGGTATCTGGACACAGAGGCTTATGATCTATAATTAAACCAAAAACTCAAAAGGACAATAGGATATAGTGGATGAGTGAGTAGGGCATTTTTGTATTGCCCTTTAGGAATGCAGTTTCTTTGTAAAGAGCAATGTTAATACATTACCTATTTTGAAGTATACTTTTTTCCTCTTTTTATGATGTTTGCACATGGACTGTCAGTATAATCTGAGCCCTCCAAAAATCTCTTTAGCCCAGGTTTCCTTCAAACTCATGAAAGGAAAGTTGGCAGTGACCTTTAATTATCTCAAGAGGGGCACACTCTAAGAAACTGGTCAGGGTTTAAGATGGTGTAGCAGGGGCCACTCGTCCCTGCCTCTGCTCAAGTCCACACACAGCTCAGAGACTTTTTTGCTGGTAAACACCCAGTGCAGTTTTTCTTACAATTTTGGTTCCCACCACCCTTGTACACTATAGAGCCTTACACCTACAATTCTAGGGAGCCCTTAACTCCTAAGGCAAGCCGGGAAGAACAATCTCGCTCATTCTCCCTCTCTCTCTGCCTGCTTCCCCCATCCTATTTCCTTCCTATGCTTTGTGTACCATCTGCCTAATGGCCTAATTCACCTCTCAGTTCTCCTCAGCCCATCAATTAGGTGCAACTCTTCTTAATTAGGTCTGCTCTGGAATAATTAATTACAGCTTCAGTGATCAGAGCGTGGGCTTAGCTATTCTTGCCCAGCTCCCCTGCAGGAGGGAGGACAGGGCCTTCTCTGCCTCTGCAGTCAGGTCCATGTCTTCCACCTCCAGGCCCTGCAGAGACTCCTTTATGGTGCAGATAGTCCAGTGTGGAGCACGTTGGCGCACACCTTCCTCTGCCGCCTCTGAGGGCTCTGATATGACTGGCAGCTCTTTTATCTCCATCAGAGGAGTCTTCCATGAGTCTCTCTGAGCTGCCTGTCTTCTATCAGGACCTCCTTGGGATCTGGAATCTGATTTAGGCAACCAGGTCCATGGCAGCCGTTGAGAGGGCAGATCTCCTCATGAAGCCCCTGCTACACAATCCTAGGTGTGCCAGAGGTTGGTCCAGGAACCACCAGATTTGGAGACCTTCTGGACTATGACAAGGGGGACTGGGTGGATCCCGTGGTGCTTGGCCAGTGCATACTCTCCACCCTTTAAACCCCCCCCCCCCCCCAGTGCATACTCCAGGATGTGAGGACAGCCTTATTGCCCACCTCTTGGGCCTGCAGGAGGGTGCTCCTTGCCCAACCCTCATCCCTGGCCCTCTGGACCTTTTCATCAACCTCTGCCCCGATAGTCGCGAGACCTCCTTATCCACTTGTTCTGGAGCTGGCCAATGTCACGGTGGCCACCTATGAAACCAGGAGAAAGATATTGGATAGGGAGGTGCTCTATGACTGTGGTGCCTACTTTTGTCCCTCCCTTGGCTCACGTGTGCAGCCAGAGCTCCTCTGGGCCGGCTCTGTTGGCTCCCTTTACATCTTTGAGGAGCAGTGGGCAATGTCTGGGGGTTATCTGTTAGGTATCCCTTTCTGGACCCCTGATTTTGAACCTGTGACCCTCTTGCCTGTTCCTGTTTTATCATTTGTCCCCCCCCCTTCCCAGCTTTAATTTGAACCCTGGGTCCAGTAGCTCCTCCCCCTAGGATCAGATGCAGGATTGAATAGGTGCTGTTGCCAAGCACTCTGTCACAGATGGGTTCAGAG